>NC_074683.1:6739670-6797170 GCF_029448725.1 Salvelinus fontinalis
AGTAATTGTGTCATACATTTATACAGCAGTAATACTCTTTATTCAGGCATAAGTACACTATATATACAAAAGTATGTGGACGCGCCTTCAAATGAGTGGATTCTGCTATTTCAGACACAACTGTTTGCGACAGGTGTATAAAATCCAGGGCACAGCCATTCAATCTCCATAGAAAAAACATTGGCTTGAGAATGGCCTGTACTGAAGAGCTCAGTGACTTTTAATGCGGCACCGTCATAGGATGCCACCTTTGCAACAAATCAGTTCATCAAATTCCTGCCTTGCTAGGGCTGCCCTGGTGAACTGTAAGTGCTGCTATTGTGAAGTGTAAATGTCTTGGAGCAACAACAGCTTGGCCGCGAAGTGGTAGGCCATACAAGCTCCTGTACAGGCAAGAACAAACGAACGAACGAACGAACGAACGAACGAACGAACGAGAGAGAGAGAGAGAGAGAGAGAGAGAGAGAGAGAGAGAGAGAGAGACAGAGAGACAGAGAGACAGAGAGACAGAGAGACAGAGACAGAGACAGAGACAGAGACAGAGACAGAGACAGAGACAGAGGTCATGTGTGAAATGAATGGACCTGTGATAGATAAGTGGATTTGCTGTCCATCCAAGAGGAAAGCAAGCAAGATAAATTGACTGTCAAAAACAGCCACACCCGTTGCTGCTCGTATCACTTGTCATGTGAAGCATAGCTCAAAGCTCTTGTTTGTATCACTTGTCATGTGAAGCATAGCTCAAAGCTCTTGTTTGTATCACTTGTCATGTGAAGCATAGCTCAAAGCTCTTGTTCGTATCACTTGTCATGTGAAGCATAGCTCAAAGCTCTTGTTCGTATCACTTGTCATGTGAAGCATAGCACAAAGCTCTTGTTCGTATCACTTGTCATGTGAAGCATAGCTCAAAGCTCTTGTTCGTATCACTTGTCATGTGAAGCATACAGCGTATAGCTTCATATTAAGCATTCTTTCCTATTGCTACCCTGCTCCAAAACCATGGATGCTAAAACAGGTGCATGAAATGAATTGATGAAGCACTCAAAAAGCTACTATCACTGCAGCTATTATCACTGCTATTACCACCTGTTTAGTTTAAGATAGGCAATAGGAATAAGATCTAGCATAATGTGTAGTAATTGTGTCATACATTTATACAGTAGTAATACTCTGTATTCAGGCATAAGTACACTATATATACAAAAGTATGTGGATGTGCCTTCAAATGAGTGGATTCTGCAATTTCAGACACAACTGTTGCCGCCAGGTGTATAAAATTGACAGCCATGCAATCTCCACAGACAAACATTGGCATAAGAATTGCCTGTACTGAAGAGCTCAATGACTTTCAACACGGCACCGTCATAGGATGCCACCTTTCCAGCAAGTAAGTTCGGAACATTTCTGAAGTGGTGGGCCACACAAGCTCACAGAATGGGACCGCTAAGTACTGAAGCGCATAGTATGTAAAAATCCTTTGTCCTCGGTTGCAACGCTCACGACCAAGGACAAACCGCTTCTGGAAAAAACATTAGCACAATAACTGTTCGTCGGGCGCTGCATAAAATGGGTTTCCATGGCCGAGCAGCCACACACAAGCTTAAGATCACCATGTGCAATGCAGATCGTTGGCTGGAGCAGTTGAAACGCGTTCTCTAGAATTATGAATCACGCTTCACCATCTGGCAGTCCGATGGACAAACCTGGGTTTGGCGGATGCCAGGAGAACGCTACCTGCCCAAATGCGTAGTGCCAACTGTAATGTTTGGTGGAGGAGGAATAATGCTCTGAGGCTGTTTTTCATGGTTTGGGCTAGACCCCTTAGTTCCTGCGAAGGGAAATCTTTACGCTACAGCATACAATGACATTCTAGAAGATTCTGTGCTTCCAACTTTGAGGAAGGCCCTTTCCTGTTTCAGCATGACAATGCCCCTGTGCACAAAGCAAGGTCCATACAGAAATGGTTTGTCGAGATTGGTGTGGAAGAACTTGACTGGCCTGCCCAGAACAACTGACCTTAACCCCATTGAACAACTTTGGGATGAATTGGAACGGCGACTGCTAGCCAGGCCTAACTGCCCAACATCAGTGCCCACTAATGCTCTTGTGGATGAAGTCCCCGTGGCAATGTTCCAACATCTAGTGGAATTCCTTCCCAGAATAGTGGAGGCTGTTATAGCAGCAAGGAGGAGCACCAACTCCATATTAATGCCCATGATTTGGTAATGAGATGTTCGAGCAGGTTTCCACAAACGTATGGTCATGTAGTGTATGATATACAGTTGAAGTCGGAAGTTTACATACACTTAGGTTGGAGTCATTAAAACTCGTTTTTCAACCACTCCACAAATTTCTTGTTAACAAACTATAGGTTTGGCAAGTCGGTTAGGACATCTACTTTGTGCATGACACAAGTAATTTTTCCAACAATTGTTTACAGACAGATTATTTCACTGTATCACAATTCCAGTGGGTCAGAAGTTCACATACACTAAGTTGACTGTGCCTTTAAACAGCTTGGAAAATTCCAGAAAATTATGTCATTGCTTTAGAAGCTTCTGATAGGCTAATTGACATAATTTCAGTCAATTGGAGGTGTACCTGTGGATGCATTTCAAGGCATACCTTCAAACTCAGTGCCTCTTTGCTTGACATCATGGGAAAATCAAAAGAAATCAGCCAAGACCTCAGAAAAAAAAAATTGTAGACCTTCACAAGTGTCATTCATCCTTGAGAGCAATTCCAAACACCTGAAGGTACCACGTTCATCTGTACAAACAACAGTATGCAAGTCTAAACACCATGGGGCCATGCAGCCGTCATAATGCTCAGGAAGGAGACGCTTTCTGTCTCCTAGAGATTAACGTACTATGGTGCGAGAAGTGCAAATCAATCCCAGAACAACAGCAAAGGACCTTGTGAAGATGCAGGAGGAAACAGGTACAAAAGTATCTATATCCACAGTAAAACAGGTCCTATACCGACATAACCTGAAAGGCCGCTCAGCAAGGAAGAAGTCACTCCTCCAAAACCGCCATAAAAAGCCAGACTACAGTTTGCAACTGCACATGGGGACAAAGATCATACTTTTTGGAGAAATGTCCTCTGGTCTGATTAAACAAAAATCGAAATGTTTGGCCATAATGACCATTGTTATGTTTGGAGGAAAAAGGGGGAGGCTTGCAAGCCGAAGGACACCATCCCAACCATTAAGCACAGGGGTGACCCGAATCATGTTGTGGGGGTGCTTTGCTGCAGGAGGGACTGGTGCACTTCAAAAAATAGATGGCATCATGAGGCAGGAAAATTATGTGGATATATTGAAGCAACATCTCAAGACATCAGTCAGGAAGTTAAAGCTTAGTCGCAAATGGGTCTTCCAAATGGACAAAGGCCCAACGCATACTTCCACAGTTGTGGCAAAATGGCTTAAGGACAACAAAGTCAAGGTATTGGAGTGGCCATCACAAAGTCCTGACGTCAATCCTATAGAAAATGTGTGGGCAGAACTGAAAAAGCGAGTGCGAGCATGGAGGCCTACAAACCTGACTCAGTTACACCAGCTCTGTCAGGAGGAATGGGTCAAAATTCACCCAACTTATTGTGGGAAGCTGGTGGAAGGCTACCCGAAACGTTTGACCTAAGTTAAACAATTTATAGGCAATGCTACCACAATGCTACCACATACTAATTTAGTGTATGTAAACTTCTGACCCACTGGGAATGTGATGAAAGAAATAAAAGCTGGAATAAATCATTCTCTACTATTATTCTGACATTTCACATTCTTCAAATAAAGTGGTGATCCTAACTGACCTAAGACAGGGGATGTTTACTCGGATTAAATGTCAGGAATTGTCAAAAACAGAGTTTAAATGTATTTGGCTAAGATGTTTGTAAACTTCCGACTTCAAATGTAAATGCTATGATGGTGTTGGTACTGCATGGTATTATGAATGTGAAGTAGGTACATTATTCTGATGGTGTTGGTACTCTATGGTATTATGAATGTGGTGTACGTACATTATTCTGATGGTGTTGGTACTGTATGGGTCTATGAGTGTGGTGTAGGTACAGTGTTATTATTCTGATGGTGTTGTTGCATTGGCCCTAATCCTCAGCAGTGCTGGCTGTGATGCAACACTCTACCCTGCCTCTACACACAAAGACAAGCCCTGCTAGATTTTCTGCTCCACAGAATTAGGTGCAGCTAGCTAATAACAACATCCCGCTGTGACCAAGCCTGCCAGGGCTCACATACACACACGTACACACACATACACACACACACATAATTGGATAAACACACACACACACACACCCAAATGCACATGGAAATCTACTCCAACACACACCTAGAGAGACAGAAAGACACACACATCTGCACACATATTCGTAAACAGACTCACACAAACAAATGTACACACACATACACACACGTTCACACACGTTGCTCTGTGCTGCAGCCAGTAAGAAGGTTCAGGTCCCTCGCTGCTAGGCTGTCCCCCACCCTGCCTCCCACTGCCTCTCTGTGCAAGGCTCAATTTGCCATCAGGAGATATCGATTCTGCTGCCTGCAGGCTTTTTATAGCAACCAGCACCATCATTAGGGCCCAGCCCTAACACTGCCTGCCTGCCTCCCTGCCCATCTGAGAGAGACAGGGTGTAGAGAAAGATGGAGAGTAGAGAAAGACGGAGAGAGAGAGTGAGAGCGAGCGAGCAAGACATATACAGTAGAAGGAGAGATAGCTAGAGAGGGGGGGGGGCGAGAGAGAGAGGGGGGATTTGGAAATAGAGAGAGAGAGAGATGGCAAGGAATCAGGAAGATAGAGAGTCAGGGGATTGAGGAAGACAGAGAGTCAGAGGAATGAGGAAGACAGAGAGTAAGAGGAATGAGGAAGACAGAGAGTAAGAGGAATGAGGAAGACAGAGAGTCAGAGGAATGAGGAAGACAGAGAGTCAGAGGAATGAGGAAGATAGAGAGTTAAAGGAATGAGGAAGACAGAGTCAGAAGAATGAGGAAGACAGAGAGTCAGAGGAATGAGGAAGACAGAGTCAGAGGAATGAGGAAGACAGAGAGTCAGAGGAATGAGGAAGACAGAGAGTCAGAGGAATGAGGAAGACAGAGAGTCAGAGGAATGAGGAAGATAGAGAGTTAGAGGAATGGGGAAGACAGAGAGTCAGAGGAATGAGGAAGACAAAGAGAAAGAGAGAGGAAGAGGTACTGCAGAGTGAAGAGAGAGGGAGAAACAGAGAGAGAAGGAGAGAGAGACATGGAAAAGACTCAGAAATGCTGGAGCCTTGTTGTTTATCACTAATTACACATGCACTCTATATTCCATATGCTAATGTAAGTGCAGTCACACTGTGATATGTGCTGTAGCATAAGAAACAGCCTAAGTAGGATTTACTGCCTAATGTTAGGTAACATCTTGGTAATCACTTCATTTCCCTGGCTTCTATTACATAGGCATTAAATTAATATGTATCCTAAGTAGCTTTCAAAACAGAGCTGAGGGGGTGTTGTCGCTATCTTAATTAGGGTAGATATTCCTAAATCATAAACATACACACTTAGTGTGATTGAAAGAAATCATGGTTGACTATACTACCAAATCATAAACATTTAAGACATGCGTAAATGTGTGTGTGTCCTTACATGCATGTGTGTGTGTGTGTGTGTGTGTGTGTGTGTGTGTGTGTGTGTGTGTGTGTGTGTGTGTGTGTGTGTGTGTGTGTGTGTGTGTGTGTGTGTGTGTGTGTGTGTGTGTGTGTGTGTGTGTGCATACATACATGAGTGTGTGTGTGTGTGTGTGTGTGTGTGTGTGTGTGTGTGTGTGTGTGTGTGTGTGTGTGTGTGTGTGTGTGTGTGTGTGTGTGTGTGTGTGTGTGTGGTGTGTGTGTGTGTGTGTGTGTGTGTGTGTGTGTGCATACATACATACATGAGTGTGTGTGTGTGTGTGTGTGTGTGTGTGTGTGTGTGTGTGTGTGTGTGTGTGTGTGTGTGTGTGTGTGTGTGTGTGTGTGTGTGTGTGTGTGTGTGTGTGTGTGTGTGTGTGTGTGTGTGTGTGTGTGTGTATTTTCAGTACCTCCTGCCCCAGGGTGCAACCTTAATCTGTAATTGGCTGTCTGGTGTGATACACACAGTGTAAACCCTGTTCTTATCTCTCTACTAAAGTGCACTACTAGGTGTTCTAACAACGTACACTACACACACTAACCAATGTGCAACACAGACAGAGAGAGAGGGAAAGAGAGAGGGAGAGAGACCAAAATAAAGAGAGAGCCGGCTAACCTTTCTCTCCCTCTCTCCCAGATGTCTTCCACTGTTCTAGTGTCCTCCTGACTCCAGTCTAATTGCTCTCTGATTGGTGAATTTATGTGCCCCGCCTGTGTATGTCCATTACTATACACTTCTCAGTATTTGTCACAACAACAACAACAACAAGAGCAACACCAGCCAGCAGCCGGGTCCATACATGCCCATTTAGCATGTCCACCCCACTCGCTCCCCTCCGACTGGAACTTATCCTCCAGCTCTGAATCAATGATTACGATGCAGAGGGAATTGCTCTCTCTCTCTCTCTCTTTCATTCAGCGCCACCACCACTCCACCCAGCCGGCAGATTGAATAACACAATCAAATTATAGTGGTAGAGTATAAACAGCTTTCAGCTTTCAGGGCATAAACAGCTTTCAGGGCATGAAAAGCATTCAGCCTTCAGGGCATAAACAGCATTCAGCCCAATGGAGGGGGTTTCAGCAGCATGAGGTGGTGTGGCGTGCAGGCCAAGCAGGAGAGGGTCGTTTGAAACTCCCGAGAGGCCCAATCATGGGCCTGTCACTTATGAAAATGCCGCATAATGCATTTCTATTGGGGTACATTACAGTAAGTGTCCTCGGGCTGTTGTGTCAAGTTGACAAGCCACAGTGGAGGAAATTGGAAAAGACATCAACACAGGGAAACACACAAATAACCTACACCCAATTATATACAATAGACATACATACACAGAAACGTAAATGCCCTATTGCAATCATAAACACTTGGAATAAGAAATACACCTGTTTTCTGCTCACGAAGGCAGTCATATAAACACTCACTTCAAAATATACGGACTTATAAGGTACATGCATGCACATACATTTGACACCATTCATACTGTACACTAAAGCTGTACATGTTCAACTGCAGGCGTATCTCACAAGACATTTTTTTTTACAGTAACTTACAGGTAACTGGTTTCCAGTAAGTTACCTTAAAAGCAACTTTTTACAGTGTGTGCTAAAACATTTAAATTGAAATCGATATGCTGACATCTCCTAGAGGGCTTACACATTCAGATTGTTCAGATGGTTATTACTAAACTGAGAATTGTTGGCAGGCAATGAAGCCTTAACTAGCCTTGGGACAGCATCCTCATCCCTCCTTGTTCCAGTCGCCTCCTACTCCACACATGTAGCTCAACATCCAAGTATAATCTAATATGTCATCCGGTTTGTGATCGTCTCAAGACCATGGCAACAGGTGGAAACCCATGGCAAGATCTATGAAGGGTTTATACCTCTATTTTTAGAAGATTGACTTACAGAAGTTTCTGGAAAAATGAAATGAGAACTTCAGATTGTGTATAGTTTCGATATCTCTAGGCCAAAAATGCAACTACCGTTTGCATCACAAGACCTGATGTGGATGATGTTAACCCATTGTGGGAAATTATGCTAAACTCTTATAAGAGCTTTCAGAGGACTCGGGTCTGTGTTCAGACATCCAGAATTCAGTATCTCTAAAGGAGAAAACTCACCAGACTGATTGTCGGTAAGTACAGCACAGGGCCGTTTGTTTGCAGTTCGTTAGCTTGCTATCGTCGTGTTTTTTTATACTGTAGGTACCACCCACCGGCGGTGGCTGACGGACGTCATTTCCGCCTGCTTCTACATGTAGAATCGGTTTAAGCTCGGTTTGCAAATTACAGCCGACAACTTTTTTCAGAGATCCTAAGTACTATCAGTCGGCAAACGCTCGACAATCCTATTGGTCTGTCTGTGCCTTAAGCAACAGGTGTGGGGTTGGGACTAGTTCAACCAGGTCACCCGTGATACAAGTCAGTATCCAACGCCCATCAAAGTCTGACGACATTGGGAGATGACGTGTAAACCGGCCACTACGTGCATCAGTAAGCGCTATTACCTTCAAGTAGGTTTGGGATTTGCTAGGGCATTGTGGACGGGGATAGCAGATTGGTGTAAGCATCACCTCTGATTCCAAAGGTTGCATGTTTGAATCCAACAACAGAACGTTGTTTTTGAGATATTTGTTTTAAGCCTATCCCAAACCTTAACCCTTACTTTAACCATTCGGAGTTAATGCCTAAACTCAACCTTAAAAATGTGGAGTTAAAGCCTAAACCTAACCTTAAACACGTTGAAATTTGACCTTTTGCAACAACGAAATATGATGTTTGAGAAACATCGATGACGTGAGACAGAGCTAGCATGGGACTTCTGACTTCTTTATTAAGTGGTCTGCTGCTCTGTCTGACTCCCTCTCTATATTTATTAAGTGGTCTGCTGCTCTATCTGACTCCCTCTATCTTTATTAAGTGGTCTGCTGCTCTGTCTGACTCCCTCTCTATCTTTATTAAGTGATCTGCTGCTCTGTCTGACTCTCTCTCTATCTTTATTAAGTGGTCTGCTGCTCTGTCTGACTCCCTCTCTATCTTTATTAAGTGGTCTGCTACTCTGTCTGACTCCCTCTCTATCTTTATTAAGTGGTCTGCTGCTCTGTCTGACTCCCTCTCTATCTTTATTAAGTGGTCTGCTGCTCTGTCTGACTCCCTCTCTATCTTTATTAAGTGGTCTGCTGCTCTGTCTGACTCCCTCTCTATCTTTATTAAGTGGTCTGCTACTCTGTCTGACACCCTCTCTATCTTTATTAAGTGGTCTGCTGCTCTGTCTGACTCCCTCTCTAACAGGGACAATTTACACAAACACAGAGCAGATAGCTGTCATAGGATGGATGATTTGTATCCCATTAAGTCTCCCCATTTCCTCTCTCTCTCTCTCTCTCTCTCTCTCTCTCTCTCTCTCTCTCTCTCTCTCTCTCCCCATTTCCTCTCTCTCTCTCCCCATTTCCTCTCTCTCTCTCTCTCTCTCTCTCTCTCTCTCTCTCTCTCTCTCTCTCTCTCTCTCTCTCTCTCTCTCTCTCTCTCTCTCTCTCTCTCTCTCTCTCTCTCTCTCTCTCTCTCTCTCTCTCTCTCTCTCTCTCTCTCTACTGTAATTATCTCCTTTGATATGAACTCCATATACTGAAACGGTGAGTCACTGTGGGAAGATAAATAATCCTGCTGTCACTTCAGGGAAGGCCTTATGAAATAGAAAAGGCTGTACACACTCTTATGCCGTAACATCACTAACACTCCACACATACTGTACAGTACCAGCCAAAAGTTTGGACACACCGACTCATTCAAGAGTTTTTCTTCTTTTTTTACTATTTTCTACATTGTAGAATAATAGTGAAGACATCAAAACTATGAAATAACAGATATGGAATCATGTAGTAACCAAAAAAGTGTTAAACAAATCAAAATATATTTTATATTGGAGATTCTTCAAAGTAGCCACTCTTTGCCTTGATGACAGCTTCACTCTGCGGTCCAACTCATCCCAAACCATCTTAATTGGATTGAGGTTGGGTGATTGTGGAGGCCAGGTCATCTAATGCAGCACTCCATCACTCTCCTTCTTGGTGAAATAGCGCTTACACAGCCTGGTAGTGTGTTTGGGTCATTGTCCTGTTGAAAAAAAAATTATAGTCCCACTAAGCGCAAACCAGATGGGATGGCATATCGCTGCAGAACGCAGAGGTAGCCCTGCTGGTTAAGTGTGCCTTGAATTCTAAATAAATCACTGACAGTGTCACCAGCAAAGCACAATCGCACCTCCTCCTCCATGCTTCACGGCGGGAACCACACATGCAGGGATCATCCGTTCACTTACTATGCGTCTCACAAAGACATGGCAGTTGGAATCAAAAATCTCAGATTTGGACTCATCAGACCAAAGGACAGATATCCACCAATCTAATGTCCATTGCTCGTGTTTCTTGGCCCAAACAATTCTCTTATTCTTATTGGTGTCCTTTAGTAGTGGTTTCCTTACAGCAATTCGAGCATGAAGGCCTGATTCACGCAGTCTCCTCTGAACAGTTGATGTTGAGATGTGTCTGTTACTTATTCTCTGCAGCAGAGGTAACTCTGGGTCTTCCTTTCCTGTGGCAGTCCTCATGAGAGGTAGTTTCATCATAGTGCTTGATGGTTTTTTAACTGCACTGACCTTCTTGTCTTAAAGTAATGATGGACTGTCATTTCTCTTTGCTTATTTGAGCTGTTCTTGCCATAATATGGACTTTTTACCAAATAGGGCTATCTTCTGTATACCACCCCAACCATGTCACAACACAACGGATTGTCTCAAACACATTAAGAAGGAAAGAAATTCCACAAATTAACTTTTAACAAGGCACACCTGTTAATTGAAATGCATTCCAGGTGACTACCTCATTAAGCTGGTTGAGAGAATGCCAAGTGTGTGCAAAGCTGTCATCAGGCTGTCACGTCCTGACCATAGAGAGCCTTTATTTTCTATGGTGGAGTAGGTCAGGGCGTGACTGGGGGTTGTTCTAGTTTATTATTTCTATGTGCGGTTCTAGGTTTAATTTTCTATGCTGGTTATTTGTATGATTCCCAATTAAAGGCAGCTGGTAATCGTTGTCTCTAATTGGAGATCATATTTAAGTAGTGTTTGTTCCCACCTGTGTTTGTGGGATATTGAATTTTATATTTTGAGTAAGTGTATGTAGCACCTCTGTAGTCACGGTTAATTGTTTGTTTCTTGTTTTGATAAAAAGTTTCATGTTTAATCAATTATGTGGAACTCAACATCCGCTGTGCCTTGGTACGTTTCTACAAACAGCCGTGACACAGGCAAAGGGTGGCTATTTGAAGAATCTCAAATATAAAATATATTTTGATTTGTTTAACACTTGGTGACTACATGATTGTATGTGTTATTTCAGTGTTTTGATGTCTTCACTATTATTCTACAATGTAGAAAATAGTAAAAAATAAAGAAAAACCCCGGAATGAGTAGGTGTGTCCAAACATGATCATACACACATGTATACACATACTTATATAGACACACACAACCATATACAGTGCCTTCAGAAAGTATTCATACCCCTTGACTAATTCCCTATTTTGTTGTGTTACAGCCTGAATTCAAAAGGGATTAAAAAAAAACGTGTTTTTTCTCACCTATTTACACACAATACCAACAATGACAAAGTGAAAGCATGTTTTTGAAAATTTAGCAAATATATTGAATATAAAATACTGAAATATCTAATTTACATAAGTATTCACACCCCTGAGTCGATGCTTCGTAGAAGCCCCTTTGGCAGCTATTACAGCTGTGAGTCTTTCTGGGTAAGTCTCCAAGAGCTTTCTACACCTGGATTGAGCAACATTTGACCATTATTCTTATCATAATTCTTTAAGCTCTGTCAAATTGGTTGTTGATTATTACTAAACAACCATTTCAGTTCTTGCCAAAGATGTCCAGGTAGATTTAAGTCAAATCTGTAACTCGGCCACTCAGGAACATTCACTGTCTTCTTGGTAAGCAACTCCAGTTTAGATTTGGTCTTGTATTTGGTCTTGTCACTCTGTCAGAGTGACCATCGGGTTCGTGGTCACCTCCTTGACCAAGGCCTTTCTCCCCTGATTGCTCAGTTTGGCCGGGCGGACAGCTCTAGGAAGAGTCTTTGTGGTTCCAAACTTCTTCCATTTAAGAATGATGGAGGCCACTATGTTCTTGAGGACCTTCAATGCTGCAGAAATGTGTTGGTACCCTTCCGCAGATCTGTGCCTCAACACAATGCTGTCTCGGAGCTCTACGGACAATTTCCTCGACCTCATTTAAAATATATACATATATACAGTATACATTTTCATTTAATTAACTAGGCAAGTCAGTTAAGAACAAATTATCATTTACAATGATGGCCTACACCGGCCAAACCTGGACGATGCTGGGCCAATTGTACACCGCCATATGGGACTCCCAATCACAGCCGGTTGGGATACAGCCTGTATTCAAACCAGGGTGTCTGGAGTGATGCCTCTAGCACTAAGGTGCAGTGCCTTAGACCACTGCGCCACTCGGGAGCAGTCTTCGGGAGCCCATAGCTTGGTGTTTGCTCTGACATGTACTGTCAACTGTGGGACCTTACATAGACAAGTGTGTGTCTTTCGAAATCATGTCCAATCAATTGAATTTACCACAGGTGGACTCCAATCAAGTTGTAGAAACATCTCAAGGATGATCAATGGAAACAGGATGCACCTGAGCTCATTTTCGCATTAAAAAAAGGTTCTAAATACTTAAGTAAATAAGTTATTTCTGTTTTTATTTTGTACAAATTTGCAAACATTTCTAAAAACCTGTTTTCACTTCATCATTATGGGGTTAAATTCTTTAGGCTCTAATGTATGGATTTCACATGACTCGGCAGGGGTGCATCCACCCTCTGGGGAGCCAGGCGTAGCCAATCAGAATGAGTTTTTCCCCACAAAAGGGCTTTATTACAGACAGAAATATTACTCCTCATCAAGTTGGATGGGTTCCGTTGGTGTACAGCAATCTTTAAGTCATACCACAGATTCTAAATTGGATTGAGGTCTGGGATTTGACTAGGCCATTCCAAGACATTTAAATGTTTACCCTTAAACCACTTGAGTGTTGCATTAGCAGTATGCCTAGTGCCATTGTCCTGCTGGATGGTGATCCTCCGTCCCAGTCTCAAATCTCTGAAAGACTGAAACAGGTTTCCCTCAAGAATTTCCCTGCATTTAGAGCCATCCATCATTCCTTCAATTACGACCAGTTTCCCAGTCCCTGCTGATGGAAAAACATCCCCGCAGCAGGATGCTGCCAACACCATGCTTCACTGTGGGGATGGTGTTCTCGGGGTGATGAGAGGTGTTGTGTTTGCACTAGACATAGCGTTTTGCTTGATGGCCAAAAAGCTAAATTTTAGTCTCATCTGACCGGAGTACCTTCTCCATATGTTTGGGGAGTCTCCCACAGGCCTTTTGGCAAACAGCGAACGTGTTTTCTTATTTTTTTCTTTAAGCAATGGATTTTTTCCGGCCACTCTTCCGTAAAGCCCAGCTTTGTGGCGTGTACGGCTTAAAGTCGTCCTATGGACAGATACTCCAATCTCCCGCTGTGGAGCTTTGCAGCTCCTTCAGGCCACGCTCAAGGTCCTAAACGATATCATAACCACCACCGATAAAAGACAATAATGTGCAGCCGTATTCATCGACCTGGCCAAGGCTTTCAACTCTGTCAATCACCACATTCTTATCGGCAGACTCAACAGCCTCAACTATTCAGAGTTCAGTGTGTCAAATCGGAGGGCCTGTTGTGCGGACCTCTGGAAGTCTCTATAGGGGGCCACATGGTTCAATTCTCGGGCCAACTCTTTCCTCTGTATACATCAATGATGTCGCTCTTGCTGCTGGTGATTCTCTGATCCACCTCTACGCAGACAACACCATTCTGTACACTTCTGGCCCTTCTTTTGGATACTGTGTTAACTAACCTCCATACGAGCTTCAATGCCATACAACTCTCCTTCCGTGGCCTCCAATGGGTCTTAAATGCAAGTAAAACTAAATGCATGCTCTTCAAATGATCGCTGCCCGCACCTGCCCGCCCGTCCAGCATCACTACTCTGGACGGTTCTGACTTAGAATATGTGGACAACTACAAATACCTAGGTGTCTGAATAGACTGTAAACTCTCCTTCCAGACTCACATTAAGCATCTCCAATCCAAATTAAATCTAGAATTGGCTTCCTATTTCGCAACAAAGCATCCTTCACTCATTCTGCCAAACATACCCTTGTAAAACTGACTATCCTACCGATCCTTGACTTCGGCGATGTCATTTACAAAATGGCCTCCAACACTCTACTCAACAAATTGGATGCAGTCTATGACAGTGCCATCCGTTTAGTCACCAAAGCCCCATATACTACTACCCACCACTGTGACCTGTATGTTCTTGTTGGCTGGCCCTCGCTTCATATTCGTCGCCAAACCCACTGGCTCCAGGTCATCTATAAGTCTCTGCTAGGTAAAGCCCCACCTTATCTCAGCTCACTGGTCACCATAACAACACCCACCCGTAGCACGTGCTCCAGCAGGTATATTTCACTGGACTCATATCTCCCTCACTAACTTTAAGCATCAGCTGTCAGAGCAGCTCACAGATCTTTGCACTTGCACATAGCCTACCTGTAAATAGCCCATCCAACCACCTCATCCCTATATGTTTTTTTATTTGTATTGCCCCTTTGCACCCCAGTATCTCTACTTGCACATTCATCTTCTGCACATCTATCACATCTATCATCTATCATTTATTGCCTTTCCCCCCTCACCTCATTTGCACACACTGGCAGGTTTGTTGTGGTTCCATATTCGTCCCATTTTTGAACAATGGATTCAATGGTGCTTCATGGGATGTTCAAAGTTTTGGATATTTTTTATAACCCAACCCTGATCTGTACTTCTCCACAACTTTCTCCCTGACCTGTTTGGAGAGCTCCTTGGTCTTCATGGTGCCGCTTGCTTAGTGGTGCTCCTTACTTAGTGGTGTTGCAGACTCTGGGGCCTTTCAGAACAGGTGTATATATACTGAGATTATGTGACAGATCATGTGACACTTAAATAACTAACTAATTATGTGATTTCTGAAGGTAGTTGGTTGCACCAGATCTTATTTAGGGGCTTCATAGCAAAGGGGGTGAATACATACAGTATGCACGCATCGCTTTTTCATTTTAAATTTGTATTTATTTTTTGAAACAAGGGATTTTTTTCATTTCACTTCACCAATTTGGACTATTTGTGTATGTCCATTACATCAAATTCAAATAAAAATCTATTTAAATTACAGGTTGTAATGCAACAAAATAGGAAAAACTAGGCACTGTATTTCAGCTCATGAAACATGGGACAAACACTTTATATGTTACATTTTATATTTTTGTTCAGTGTAGTAATGTGTTGCATTGGATTTGCCCAAAAACAAAACACTTTGTTTTCAAGACAAAAAGTGAATTAGTTTGCCACATTTTCTGCAGCATTCATTTAGTGTTGCCAACGGGATGCATACTATGTCATATTTTGATTCTGTACAGGCATCCTTCTTTTCACTCTTTAGTGTAGTGAAGTAACTACAATGTTGTTGATCCATCCTCAGTTTTCTCTTATCACAGCCATTACATTAAATTATTTAGGCTTGCCATAACAAAGGGTTTGAATACTTATTTACTCAAATTTTGAAAAACCTGATTTTACTTTGATGTTATGGGGAATTGTGTTTCGGACAGTGAAACAAAATATCCTTTTAATCCATTTTAAATTCAGGCTATAACACAACAAAATGTGAAAAAAGTCAAGGAGTCTGAATACTTTCTGAAGGCACAGTAAATCATGATAAACTCAAGTTTACAAGTGCACGCACACACACACACACACACACATACACGCACGCACACCCTAGTGCTGTAGGAGCTGATTATACGGAGCGAAGGTTCTGGGCTTTTTAAAGCTAAGAACTGCTTTGAGGAAAGGTTATGGAGCTTGTGCATTGAGACATGACTCACTCACCCTCTGCTGTCTAAATACCAGATGCAAAAGGATCAGACAGCCACATTCATCTCCTATCTGCTGTAACGCAGCGGGAGTGAGAGAGAGGATGTAGGGAGAGAGAGAGAGAGGGGCGAGAGGGAGAAAGGTGTAGAGAGATGGATATAAATAGAGAGAAACAGAGGGAGAGACAGGTGAAGGCATGAAGGAAGGGGGGGAGAGAATCAAATCAAATGTTATTTGTCACATGCGCCGAATGCAACAAGTGTAGACTCTACCCTGCAATGCTTACTTACGAACCATTTCCCAACAATGCAGTTAAAAAGTAATAACATTTACAAATAGATTAAAAGAAAATAGTAACACAATAAAATAACATTAACGAGGCTATATTACAGGCTATATACAAGCAGTACCGGTACTGGGGTACGAGGTATTTGGGGTAATTGATTGAGGTAATATGTACATGTAGGTTTGGTTAGGTGATTGATTTAAGTACTATGTACATGTAGGTAGGGGGTTAAAAGCAGAAATTCCAGGTAGCCATTTCATTAACTGTTCAGCAGTGTTATGGCTTTGGGGTAGAGCTGTTCAGGAGCCTTTTGGTCTCAGACTTGGTGCTTCGGTTCCACTTGCAGTGCGGTAGCAGAGAGAACAGACAGTGACTTAGGTGGCTGGATTCTTTGACCATTTTTAGGGGCTTCCTATGTTACCGCCTGGTATATAGGTCCTGGATGACAGGCAGCTCAGCCCCAGTGATGTACTGGGCTGTACGCACTACCCTCTGTAGCGCCTTGCGGTCGGATGCCGAGCAGTTGCCATACCAGGCGGTGATGCAGCCAGTCAAGATGTTCTCAATGGTGCAGATGTAGAACTTTCTGAGGGCCCATGCCAAATTTGTTCAGCTTCCCGAGGGGGAAGAGGCATTGTCATGTCCTCTTCACAACTGTGTTGGTGTGTTTGGACCATGATAAGTCCTTAGTGATATGGACACCGAAGGAGCTCTTGCCTACGTTGAGGGAGAGATTGTTGCCCCGGCACCACACTGCCAGGTCTCTTACATCCTCCCTGTAGAAGAAAGAGATGTGGAGCTCGAGCGAAAGATGGAAGGAGACTAAGAGAAGCACAGCAAAATAGACAGAGAAAAGGTAGGGAGAGCCAGAGGTGGAGAAAAGGGAGGTCACACCTCTTGACACATAATCCATCAGCACTAAGCATTAGAGCCAGAAAAAGCCCAGGGACAGTAACACACACACACACACACACACACACACACACACACACACACACACACACACACACACACACACACACACACACACACACACACACACACACACACACACACACACACACACACACACACACACACACACACACACACACACACACACACACACACACACACACAGGACAGGCCAGGGACAGTAACACACACACACACACACACACACATACACACAGGACAGGCCAGGAATAGCAAAACATGACTGAAATTTAACAAGTAAGGCCAGGACAGACATGAAAACCCACTGCTCTGGACTCGGCCAGCATCTCACTGCAGTTCTCATTCTGGTATGAGCCACATGTACAGAATATGTGTTCTCTGTAAGTGACTTCGGGTCATTTACCCCACCCTTAACAATACTGTAATTACGGACGGAGCCAAAGCGATAATCTGCAGTTCAGTAATCTGCATGCAGCTGGGATCTGTTCAATAGACTGGTACAGGGTCTTATACACTCCTCGTATTTATACACTGTGTGTGTGTGTGTGTGTGTGTGTGTGTGTGTGTGTGTGTGTGTGTGTGTGTGTGTGTGTGTGTGTGTGTGTGTGTGTGTGTGTGTGTGTGTGTGTGCGTGTGCGTGCGTGCGTGCGTGCGTGCCTGCGTGCGTGCGCGCGTGTCCTCCACCAAGGGCAGAAAGCCTTATACCCCTCAATCAAATCAAATCACAACAGCACATCACTTAGCAAGCACACCCTGCCTAACACAATCCAATTTAGAGGAATTCACTACAGGCCTAGCTTCATTTCTCTCTCTCTCGATTGATTTTATTTGACCTTTTAAAAAAATATATACATGTACACACAGTACATACATTTTAAAACATGTGAGGGATAGCACAGTAAAGTCAATTACTTATTTCATTGTGGTCCATTCAGTTCATATCAGACCAGAGTCGTTCAGCTGTCGCCTCCACATCCACTGTAAATCCCTTGTCAAACCTTTTCTAATTCTCCTTCTTGCGTTTTCCCCTTAAGGGGATAGTTTACCCAAATTACAAAATTACTTTTTAGTTTTTCAAATGCACATTTTTGAGCAATTGTGGCACAAATCCAATGCAAGCGAATTATACCTATTAGCATTTCCGTGTTCCATATCCAAATCCCCCCTGTAATTTGGGGGAACTATCCCTTTAAGGCTCTAAACAATGGTATTTATCTCCATCCCACACCTGGACATGCTGTTTCAGCCAGGGGCAGGGTGACAGACTGTACATTTAAACAGATGCACAAGGGAAACAGAAACAAACAGCTCCAATAGAAGTATATTGCCTAGACAGGGTAAGGTGATAATGGCAATTAGCAAGAGGGGCATCTTGGTAACAAAACAACTACACTGCTCAAAAAAATAAAGGGAACACTTAAACAACACAATGTAACTCCAAGTCAATCACACTTCTGTGAAATCAAACTGTCCACTTAGGAAGCAACACTGATTGAAAATAAATTTCACATGCTGTTGTGCAAATGGAATAGACAAAAGGTGGAAATTATAGGCAATTAGCAAGACACCCCCAAAAAAGTAGTGATTCTACAGGTGGTGACCACAGACCACTTCTCAGTTCCTATGCTTCCTGGCTGATGTTTTGGTCACTTTTGAATGCTGGCGGTGCTCTCACTCTAGTGGTAGCATGAGACGGAGTCTACAACCCACACAAGTGGCTCAGGTAGTGCAGTTCATCCAGGATGGCACATCAATGCGAGCTGTGGCAAAAAGGTTTGCTGTGTCCATCAGCGTAGTGTCCAGAGCATGGAGGCGCTACCAGGAGACAGGCCAGTACATCAGGAGACATGGAGGAGGCCGTAGGAGGGCAACAACCCAGCAGCAGGACCGCTACCTCCGCCTTTGTGCAAGGAGGTGCACTGCCAGAGCCCTGCAAAATGACCTCCAGAAGGCCACAAATGTGCATGTGTCAGCATATGGTCTCACAAGAGGTCTGAGGATCTCATCTCGGTACCTATTGGCAGTCAGGCTACCTCTGGCGAGCACATGGAGGGCTGTGCGGCCCCAAAAAGAAATGCCACCCCACACCATGACTGACCCATCGCCAAACCAGTCATGTTGGAGGATGCTGCAGGCAGCAGAAGGTTCTCAACTGGGTCTCCAGACTCTGTCACGTCTGTCACATGTGCTCATGTGCTCAGTGTGAATCTGCTTTCATCTGTGAAGAGCACAGGGCGCCAGTGGCAAATTTGCCAATCTTGGTGTTCTCTGGCAAATGCCAAACGTCCTGCATGGTGTTGGGCTGTAAGCACAACCCCCACATGTGGACGTCGGGCCCTCATACCACCCTCATGGAGTCTGTTTCTGACCGTTTGAGCAGACACATGCACATTTGTGGCCTGCTGGAGGTCATTTTGCAGGGCGCTGGCAGTGCTCCTCCTTGGACAAAGGCGGAGGTAGCGGTCCTGCTGCTAGGTTGTTAACCTCCTACGGCCTCCTCCACGTCTCCTGATGTACTGGCCTGTCTCCAGGTAGCGCCTCCATGCTCTGGACACTACGCTGACAGACACAGCAAACCTTTTTGCCACAGCTCGCATTGATGTGCCATCCTGGATGAACTGCACTACCTGAGCCACTTGTGTGGGTTGTAGACTCCGTCTCATGCTACCACTAGAGTGAGAGCACCGCCAGCATTCAAAAGTGACCAAAACATCAGCCAGGAAGCATAGGAACTGAGAAGTGGTCTGTGGTCACCACCTGCAGAATCACTACTTTTTTGGGGGTGTCTTGCTAATTGCCTATAATTTCCACCTTTTGTCTATTCCATTTGCACAACAGCATGTGACATTTATTGTCAATCAGTGTTGATTCCTAAGTGGACAGTTTGATTTCACAGAAGTGTGATTGACTTGGAGTTACATTGTGTTGTTTAAGTGTTCCCTTTATTTTTTTGAGCAGTGTATGAATAACTGTCTAGGGAAGAAGGAGACTGAATGACGTGATGTTTACCTAGCACTATTCTCTGACACCTTCTTAGATCGTTTCCAAGATTGTTGACCTTTGCTGTCATTAGACACTCATTAGAAACCTGCATAGAGGTCACAGGTCAAAGTTCTTCACGGAGGTTATTACATGACTGTCAAATAACTTCATGGACTAGAACCCACCCATTAACATGAACAACATAACCCTGCCTCGCACAAAGCCTGAAGGCAGATGATATCTCCTAGAGCAGCGGTATTCAAATCTTACCCTATGAGGTTGGGACTACTACTGCTTTTCTGTTCTACCTGACAATGAATTTCACTCAGGTCTAAATCAGTCTTGAATTAGAGGTGAATATAAAAAAATTTAAGTCGTGGAAGTGGCTTTGTAGTCCAGATTTGAATGCGAAGGCCCTAGAGCTTTACATAGAGCCTTTAGTTCAACAGGTTAACACTGTCTTCACTGGTAGATGAGCCACACCCAGGTTCTATTCATTACGTAGCCTACACACTATAGTCATTCCATGCCATTACAGACTTCAGGCACACACTATGGCAAATAAAGGCACATTACCTTTCCACATTTAGAAAAAAACACCCACTATTTAATGACCCAGTGCCTCTTCAGTTTAAGTAGTAGCATAGGCCTCTTCAAGAGACCGATCTGTCCTGGATCCGCTACGGCTCAAACCCATTCAACACCCACTGTGACCCACATAACAAAGGGAGCCATGGCTTAGTCTAAGTGATGATTAGTACTCTGCTCCCACGCACTTCACTACTGTATGCTACAGTAAACTACCAATGGCACACACACAAAGACACACACAGACACACACACACACCCAACAGACATCATGCCCCTGCATCCCTGTGTCTATGTGTGTTCAGATGACAAGGCGTTAGACGTGGCTGGGTACCACCATCCTACAAACACGACACAGAAATGCAATCAAACCACCCATAGATATAGGCCAATGTTTACACAGTGTCTTGATGGTTACTTTCACACACACACACACACTTTATTCATACATACTGTACATACATGCATACTGTACATACAGTACCAGCCAAAAGTTTGGACACACCTACTCATTCAAGGGTTGTTTATACATTGTAGAATAATACTGAAGACATCAAAACACTGAAATAACACATATGGAATCATGTAGTAACCAAAAAAGTGTAAAACAAATCAACACATACATAATATTTTAGATTCTTCAAAGTAGCCACCCTTTGCCTTGATAACAACTTTACACACTCTTGGCATTCTCTCAACCAGCTTCACAAGGTAGTCACCTGGAATGCATTTCAAATAACAGGTGTGCCTTGTTCAAAGTTAATTTGTGGAATGTCTTTCCTTCTTAATAGGTTTGAACCAATCAGGGTAGGGGTCGTATACAGAAGATAGCCCTATTTGATAAAAGACCAAGTCCATATTATAGCAAGAACAGCTCAAATAAGCAAAAAGAAATAACATTCCATCATTACTTTAAGACATGAAGGTCAGTCAATCTGGAAAATTTCAATAACTTTTGAAGTTTCTTCAAGTGCAGTCGCTAAAATCATGAAGCGCTATGATGAAACTGGCTCTCATGAGGACCGCCACAGGAAAGGAAGACGCAGAGTTACCTCTCCTGCAGAGGATAAGTTCATTAGAGTTAACTGCACCTCAGATTGCAGCCTAAATAAATGCTTCACAGAGTTCAAGTAACAAACACATCTCAACTGTTCAGGGGAGACTGCGTGAATCAGGCCTTCGTGGTCGAATTGCTGCAAAGAAACCACTACTAAAGGACACCAATAAGAAGACACTTGCTTGGGCCAAGAAACATGAGCAATGGACATTAGACAGGTGGAAATCTGTCCTTTGGTCTGATGAGTCCAAATCTGAGATTTTTGGTTCCAACCGCCGTGTCCTTGTGAGACGCAGAGTAGGTGAACGGATGATCTCCGCATGACTGGTTCCCATCATGAAGCATGGAGGAGGAGGTGTGATGGTGTGGCGGTGCTTTCCTGGTGACACTGTCAGTGATTTATTTAGAAGACAAGGCACACTTAACCAGCATGGCTACCACAGCATTCTGCAGCGAGACGCCATCCCATCTGGTTTGCGCTTAGTGGGACTCTCATCTGTTTTTCAACAGGACAATGACCCAAAACACACCTCCAGGCTGTGTGAGGGCTATTTTACCAAGGAGAGTGATGGAGTGCTGCATCAGATGACCTGGCCTCCACAATCTCCCGACCGCAGAGTGAAGAAAAAGCAGCCAACAAGTGCTCAGCACTTTCCAGGTAAAGCTGGTTGAGAAAATGCGAAGAGTCATCAAGGCAAAGGGTGGCTACTTTGAAGAATCTCAAATATAAAATACATTTTGATTTGTTTTACACTTTTTTGGTTACTACATGTGTGGTATTTCATAGTTTTGATGTCTTCACTATTACTCTACAATGTAGAAAATAGTAAAAAATTAAGAAAAACCCTTGAATGAGTAGTTGTGTCCAAACGTTTGGCTGGTACTGTATGTACAGTATGCATGTAGAGGGGATGACCGCGGCAGCTTTCCAATCTTTAGTGATATCAGATGATACGAAAGAGAGGTTGAACAGGCTAGTAATAGGGGTTGCAACAATT
Source organism: Salvelinus fontinalis (assembly GCF_029448725.1). Taxonomy (NCBI): domain Eukaryota; kingdom Metazoa; phylum Chordata; class Actinopteri; order Salmoniformes; family Salmonidae; genus Salvelinus; species Salvelinus fontinalis. The sequence goes on from NC_074683.1 coordinate 6,762,253, forward strand.
GCGACGGGTCATTTTAGAAAGAGAGGGTCCAGATTGTCCAGATCTGTCAGAACATCAGCTATCTGGATTTGGGTGAAGGAGAAGTAGAGGAGGCTTTTGCAAGTTGCTGTGGGGGGGGGGGGGGGGGGGGGGGCAGAGCTGTTAACCGGGGTAGGCGTAGCCAGGTGGAAAGCATGGCCAGCCGTAGAAAAATGCTTATTGAAATTCGTGATTATCGTATATTTATCGGTGGTGACAGTGTTTCCTAGCCTCAGTGCAGTGGGCAGCTGGGAGGAGTTGCTCTTATTCTCCATGGACTTTACAGTGTCGCAGAACTTTTTGGAGTTTATGCTACAGGATACAAATTTCTGTTTGAAAAAGCTAGCCGTTGCTTTCCTAACTGCCTGTGTATATTGGTTCTTAACTTCCCTGAAAAGTTGCATATCGCGGGGGCAATTCGATGCTAATGCAAAATGCCACAGGATGTTTTTGTACTGGTCAAGGGCAGTCAAGTCTGGCGTGATTTGGAGATAGAGCACTTGCATGCCCCATTTTTTTAAGCACTTTTAAAGAGGCATCCTCTACTGACGGAATGAGGTCAATATCCTTCTAGGATACCCGGTCCAGGTTGATTAGAAAGGCCTGCTCGCTGAAGTGTTTTAGGGAGCATTTGACAGTGATGAGGGGTGGTCGTTTGACCGCGGACCCATTACGGATGCAGTCAATGAGGCAGTGATCGCTGAGATCCTGGTTGAAGACAGCAGAGGTGTGTATTTGGAGGGCAGGTTGGTCAGGATGATATCTATGAGGGTGCTTGTGTTTACAGATTTAGGGTTGTACCTGGTAGGTTCCTTGATAATTTGTTTGAGATTGAGGGCATCTAGCTTAGATTGTTGGACGGCCGGGTTGTTAAGCATATCCCAGTTTAGGTCACCTAACAGTACGAACTCTGAAGATAAATGGGGGCAAATAATTAACATATGGTGTCAAGGGCACAGCTAGGGGCTGAGGGGGTCTATAACAAGCAGCAGCAAGGAGAGACTTATTTCTGGAAAGGTGGATTTTTAAAAGTAGAAGCTCGAACTGTTTGGGCACAGACCTGGATAGCATGACAGAACTCTGCAGACTATCTCTGCAGTAGATTGCAACTCTGCCCCCTTTGGCAGTTCTATCTTGGCGGGAAAATGTTGTTTTTGGGGATGGAAATGTAAGAATTTTTGATGGCCTTCCTAAGCCAGGATTCAGACACGGCTAGGACATCAGGGTTGGTGGAGTGTGCTAAAGCAGTGAATAAAGAAAACTTAGGGAGGAGGCTTCTGATGTTAACATGCATGAAACCAAGGATTTTACGGTTACAGAAGTCAACAAATGATAGCGCCTGGGGAATAGGACTGGACATCACCAGAGGAACAGAGGAGGAGTAGGATAAGGGTACGGTTAAAGGCTATAAGAACTGGTCGTCTAGTGCGTTGGGAACAGAGAATAAAAGGAGCAGATTTCTGATTGTGGTAGAATAGATTCAGGGCATAATGTACAGACAATGGTATGGTAGGATGTGAGTACAATGGAGGTAAACCTTGGCGTTGAGTGACGATGAGAGAGGTTTAGTTTCTGGAGGCACCAATTAAGCCAGGTGAGGTCTCTGCATGTGTGTGGGGTGGGACAAAAGGGCTATCTAAGGCATGTTGAGCGGGACTGAGGGCTCTACAGTGAAATAAAACAATAAGAACTAGCCAAGACAGCAGTAGACATTAGAGAGAGGCATAAAGCAATCACAGGTGTTGATCAGGAGAGCTAAGACAACAATGGGTAAATGGCGATGAATGGGCAGAGCGGGTCAGTTAGGTATATACAGGACCTGAGTTCGAGGCTGAGGCCGACAGGTAAACAAAATTATGTACCGTGTTATTGAAACAGTCCAGGGGGCGTCAGCTGTGTAGCAGAGTGATCATAGGGTCAAAAGAGCAGCAATAGGTGAGTCAGGGTGCCGTTCAGTAGTCACTACTACGCTAGTCGAGCAGGTGACACAGCATTCAGAAAAGCTAGCGGGCCGGGGCTAGTAGATGGTTCTTCGGCGACATCGTAACAGAATAGCCTGTTGAGACCACATCGGGCGATCACTTCGGCAGTCCAGTCATGATGTATCGGCGGGGCTCCGTGTTGACAATAAAGGGTCCAGGCCAATTGGCAAAAGAGGTATTGTAGCCCTAGAATGAACTGGTATATGGGCCTAGCTTGAGGCTAGCTCAGGGCTAGCTGGTGGTTGCTTCGAGACAGAGGCGTTAGCTAACAGTAGCCACTCGTTTTCAGCTATCTAGCTGCGATGATCCGGTGTAATGATCCAGAGCGGCAGGAATCCGGTGATGTTGTAGAGAGAAGAATACAGTCCGATATGCTCTGGGTTGATATTGCGTTGTGCAGACTGGCAGGTATTGTCCAAGCTGAGGCTGGCTGGTGACCGAGAAAAAGGTGAAGACCGCTAGACGTAGCTAACAAAGACTAGTAGCTAGTTAGCTGGCTAGCTCCTGATGGAAGTTCCAGTTATAAGGAATAAAAATAGCAGATCCGTACCACATTGGGTGAGGTCGGTTGCAGAAAAATATATTTAGTCCGTAGATAGAAAGTGAGATTAAGATATATATGAAAAAGTCTGGCTACTTACACAGGATAAGACACAGGATAAGACAAAGACAAACACACATGTCCGACTGCTACGCCATCTTGGAAAAAAAGACATACATACATACATACAGTACATACATACACTGTGCATGGGTCTTTCTAGAAAATAGTAAGGATTTCATATATTGTACACCTTGTTTTTTTTTTTGATAAGACATTGATAATAACCGGATTGTTTCTTTCATGTCATTGCGTTAACTTCTCTAGGGTAGGGGGCACTATTTTCACCTCCGGATGAAAAGCATGCCCAAAGTAAACTGCCTGCTACTCAGGCCCGGAAGCTAGGATTGGCACATAATTGGTAGATTTGGATGGAAAGTTTCCACTCTGAAGTTTCCAAAACTGTTAAAATAATGTCTGTGAGTATAACAGAACTGATTTGGCAGGCAAAAACCTGAGAAACATCTGTCCAGGAAGTAGGATGTTTTTTATTTTTGTAGTTTTCAATTCAATGCCATTACAGTGTCCGTTGACTTAGGACTCAAATTGCACTTCCTATGCCTTCCACTAGATGTCAATAGTCTTTAGAAATTGTTTCAGGCTTTTATTCGGAAAATGAGGGAGTAATGACTGGACCCTACAGTGTCACAGAGCTTTCATGCTCAATCCCGAGAGCGCGCCTTTCTTGTTTACCTTTTATATTGACGACGTTATTGTCCGGTTGAAATATTATCGATTATTTAGGCTAAAAACAACCTGAGGATTGAATATAAACATCGTTTGACATGTTTCTATGAACTTTACGAATACAATTTGGATTTTTTTGTCTGCCTGTTGTGACTGCGTTTGAGCCTGTGGATTACTGAAGAAAACGCGCGAACAAAACTGAAGTTTTTGGAGGTAAAGAGAGACTTTATCGAACAAAACTAACATTTATTGAGTAAATGAATGTCTTCTGAGTGCAACCATATGAAGAGCATCAAAGGTAGGTGATTAATTTTATCTCTATTTCTTACTTGTGTAACTCTTTTACTTGTCTGGTTACTGTTTGTAATGATTTGCCTGCTGGGCGCTGTTTTCAGATAATCGCATGGTATGCTTTCGCCGTAAAGCCTTTTTGAAATCTGACACCGTGGTTGGATTAACAAGAAGTTAATCTTTAAACCTATGTATAACACTTGTATGTTTTATGAAATTTCATAATCAGTATTTCTGTTTTTTAATTTGGCGCTCTGCAATTTCACTGGATGTTGGTCAGGTGGGACGCTACCGTCCCATGTACCCTAGTGAGGTATTAAGATAAGGGGTTTTATAGCTATATACAATAAAGTTCAAGAGTTGAATTAAAACCGTGGTTTAACCTTTATCATGGTTGGTGTCTTGGCGGATTTGTCCATAATCGTGTGACATAAAACATTACTTTTCTGTCCTTGCATTTATGGCAGTGTAAATTGTCGTTATATCATACATTAAAGATGTATGATTACATTAAAGATTAAATCAGATAAATTAAACATTGAACTTGAACTCTAAGAATTCTGGATCTAGCTGTCAGACAGTGTTTTGTAGAAAGATCTCCGAATTCCAGTGTTAACTATGGAACATTTCAGTTCTCCTTATGTTATGGGGTGACAACATTTTTCATGGGCACACAAATCCAAAATGGTATATGCTATTGCAAAATCTAATGCTTCTAACAGAAAATTCCGATTTAGGTTATAAATATCAATGTAAGGGGACATTTACATTGATAAATGTACATTGATATTTAAAACCTAAATCGATACTGTCATTAACGTGGTTCTTCAATAATAATACATTCGGTGGCCAGCTGATTAGTTACACGCTGCTATTCTCACACATCATCATCTGGTCCAGGAAGGAATTTTCCTAAGGACAGTTAAGTGACAAACAGTTGTTGTGATAGTGTATGCGATGCAACAACAGCTCAAGTGCTGGAAAAAAGGTTTTTGCGAGGAATGTCCAGAATATTTTTGGTGTCTCAAGTCATTCCTTAGGCCGGTGAAGACAGTTGTGCCTGGATCCACGTTGGATCTAATATCCCTAGCGAATTGATGATGATCATCTGTTGTTGTCTGCTTAACTTACAGCAGGGTCTCGTTAGATCTAACGTCACCCAACGCGCTTCCTATGAATTATTCTGGATATAATGACAACGAATGACGTAGCCTAGTGGGCTTATTGACAACATCATCTGGTAATGAAATAACATGGCAAATACATGTTGTTTTCCTTGTTACACCGGCAATTTTAAACAACACAAGGGGCTTGAAGTAGCCTACTTGAAAATGAATACCTCAATTTGATGCTTGAAAAGTTTCAGCCAATTTACTGTATAAGTTCTGCTGCTATCTTATAATTATCCATGGTTTCATTTCTGATTCGTTTTTGTGAGAGATGTGGCCACTTTGGTTTGTTTGTTTCCTGCCGCTTCAGTTGAAGTGTTTTGCTCTCCTCTGTTGTAGTAAAGCCATGTACAGTTATTATGAGGAAGACAACATGTAATATTGGCTTTAACTTGGCTTTCCATACAAATCCTTCCATTAAAAAAGCAACCTGGTTTTTGGTCACTTTCTCAATACAGGCATGAAAGTCTCCAGGCATGCATCCAATCTATTTAGTCAGGCAAGTATGCATTATTCTCACATATTTTAGAATTAAATAATAATGTGAATATCAAGGACAAAAAAAATGCGTTATATGTGTTCATTTCCTTTTTTGCATGTTTTTTGGGGGGGGTTCTATATTTGTCCCTATATGTACAATTATATAAATGTCATGAATCCCGACGAAGATGGTGCCTCTTCCTGTTCGGGCGGCGCTCGGCGGTCGTCGTCACCGGCCTACTAGCTGCCATCGATTCTATTCTTTTTGTTTCTGTTAGTTTGGGCTGATTGGGTGCACCTGTTTTGAGTTTAGTTTTGTGGGTAGGCTATTTAAGGGCAGTAAGTCCGCTGGCTTTTGTGCGGGCTTGTTTCTCTGTTATTTGGTGTTGGATTGTATTGTGGATTTTATTATTTTTTCTGGACAGTTTAGTCCGATGTTTTTGGACTCGTCTTTTCATGCGCCCGTGTGTTTAGGGCATGATCGTTTTTCCCTGTCAACTGGAAAATAAATCCACTTTCTTGAAACCCTGCTCTCTGCGCTTGACTCCTCCACCCAGTACTCCTAGCAGCTCTGACAATAAATTATACAACTGTATAACATTGAGGTCCTTGAAAATGAAGTGCTTGAAAAATTCCCTGAAAGTCCTTGAATTTCACTTGCCAATGTCTGTATGAACCCTGCTTAAAGGATGTATAGTCCTTTGTTGTTCTATAGGTGGAGTTACGGGCCAATTTGCATACATTCATGTTTATTCCTCTAAGTCATTCTTATTTTTGTTACAAACCATTTTGAAATGTTGATCCCAATGTCACACATTGGCCCCATTATTTCAAGACCCAAATTCACTCTATCTTCTTCTGAAAACTGGGTGCGTCTACTCATGTGATGTGCCCTTAGACGTTCTCTCTCTCTGTCCATTGAGGTCCTTATTGTCTGCATTTAGATGTCCATCAAAGGTAAAAGCTTTTTGTATTGCCTATCCTCCCAGCAGTCTCCCTCGTTGCTCTTTCAATCTCTCCCTCGCTCTCTCATCTCATCATCATGGCACGTAAATGCAGCTAAGTAAAAAATAAATAAAACATTTCAAAAAGGTGCTTCGTAGTGCTTTCTCAAACATTATTTTATATGCCCTCGAAAGGAAACTCACTGGTTATGTGAAACACATAATACTTTATCACCCAATATGAATGTTTGATTCCAGTGGTTCATCGATGCCCCACCACCCCAGTCTCAGAATGGTCCTCTGCCACTCTCCAACACCCAAGTGACATCAGATAGCTAGTCCTTGTCAGGACATTGATAGGTCAGTTCCCATCTCCACCAACAGAGAGGCAGAGCCAGGAAACCCAACAAGTGCTCTATCTCCACCTCTGATCTAACAATGCCATGGCTACAACAATCATTTCCCCCAATCCACATTTATCACATCCCAGCCCATTGTTCTCCACTGTCATTGCAACCACTCTATCTGAGAAAGATGAATAAGGATATGTAGCTTTCTTACATCTCTTTTCTTTCCCTCCATCCCTCCTCCCCTTTCATCTTGTTGCCGCAGGGACATGCGCCGATGAAATGTACGCCACCAGACGCAATCAAATGAGTCAATCAGTGAGGAGTTGACTATTGCAGGGAGGTCAACAGGTTAACTGGTGGCTGAAGAGAGAAGGAGAATGTGTGTCTCCACCTACAGTTGAAGTTGGAAGTTTACATACACTTAGGTTGGAGTCATTAAAAGTCGTTTTTCAACCACTCCACAAATGTCTTGTTAACAAACTATTGTTTTGGCAAGTCGGTTAGGACATCTACTTTGTGCATGTCACAAGTAATTTTTCCAACAATTGTTCACATACAGATTATTTCACTTATAATTCACTGTATCACAATTCCAGTGGGTCAGAAGTTTACATACACTAAATTGACTGTGCCATCAAACAGTTCGGAAAATTAAAGAAAATGATGTCATGGCTTTAGAAGCTTCTGATAGGCTAATTGACATCATTTGAGTCAATTGGAGGTGTACCTGTGGATGTATTTCAAGGCCTACCTCCAAACTCAGTGCCTCTTTGCTTGACATCATGGGAAAATCAAAAGAAATCAGCCAAGACCCCAGAAAAAAACTTGTAGACGCCCACAAGTCTGGTTCATCCTTGGGAGCAATTTCCAAACGCCTGAAGGTACAACGTTCATCTGTACAAACAATAGTATGCAAGTGTAAACACCATGGGACCAAGCAGCCGTCATACCGCTCAGGAAGGAGACGTGTTCTGTCTCCTAGAGATTAATGTACTTTTGTGCGAAAAGTGCAAATCAAACCCAGAACAACAGCAAAGGACCTTGTGAAGATGCTGGAGGAAACGGGTACAAAAGTATCTATATCCACAGTAAAATTAGTCCTATAAAGGTGAAATAAAAAAATAAAAAACAAAGTCAAGGTATTGAAGTGGCCATCACAAAGCCCTGACTGTAACGGTCCTGACCTGTTTTATGTTGTTTTTGTATGTGTTTAGGTCAGGGCATGTGTTTTGGGTGGGCAGTCTATGTTATCTGTTTCTATGTTGGTTTTGGTTGCCTGGTATGGCTCTTAATTAGAGGCAGGTGTTTTGCGTTCTCCTCTAATTAAGAGTCATATTTAGGTAGGGTGTTCTCACTGTTTGTTTGTGGGTGATTGTCTCCTGTGTCTGTGTCGATGTTACACCATACGGGAATGTTTCGGTTTGTTCGTGCGTTTATGTAGTCTGTTCCTGTGTCAGCGTGCTTCGTGTATTTGTAAGTTCGTTTGTTCAGGTCTGTCTACATCGTTTTGTTATTTTGTTAGTTATATCAAGTATAGTTCGTTTTCGTCTTTGTCTGTTTTGTTTATTTAATAAATCATCATGTATTCACAACCCGCTGCGCCTTGGCTTGATCACTACTCCACCTCTTCTTATGAAGAGAGAGAGGAACGCCGTTACACTGACCGGAATCCTATACAAAATGTGTGGGCAGAACTGAAAAAGCGTGTGCGAGCAAGGAGGCCTACAAACATGACTCCGTTACACCAGCTCTATCAGGAGGAACAGGCCAAAATTCACCCAACTTGTTGTGGGAAGCTTGTAGAAGGCTACCTGAAACGTTTGACTGAAGTTAAACAATTTAAAGGCAATGCTACCAAATACTAATTGAGTGTATGTAAACTTCTGACCCACAGGGAATGTGATGAAAGAAATAAAAGCTGAAATAAATAATTCTCTCTACTATTATTCTGACATTCTCACATTCTTAAAATAAAGTGGTGATCCTAACCGACCTAAGACAGGGAATTTTTACTTGGATTAAATGTCAGGAATTTTGAAAAACTGAGTTTAAATGTATTTGGCTAAGGTGTATGTAAACTTCTTCAACTGTACATGGACTACTCACCCACACCTCTATGTTCTACAATGTTGTTGTGTTTTGTAAGACTGATGCTTCAATGTAGTGTACCTCTTTTCCCTGTAGATTACAATGTCTAACATCCAGGGATGTAAAGTACTTAAGTAAAAATATTTTCAAGAACTTCACGCACTTATCAAGAGAACAGCCCTGGTCATCCCCATTACCTCTGTTTTGTCGGACTTTGTAAATTATGTCTGAGTTTTGGAATGTGCCCATGGCTATCCGTAAATTTAAAAAACTATAAAATTGTGCCGTCTGGTTTGCTTCATATAAGGAATTTGAAATGATTCATACTTTTACTTTGATACTTAAGTATTTTAGCAATTACATTTACTTTTGACACTTCAGTATATTTAAAAGCAAATCCTTTTAGACTTTTACTCAAGTAGTATTTTACTGAGTGACTATCACTTTTACTTGAGTCATTTTCTACTAAGGTATCTTAATCTTTTAATCAAGTATGACAATTGAGTACTTTTTCCACCACTGCTAACATCCCCATGTTGCATATTCTATCACTCCCTTCTCTCCTCTCGCCTGCCTTCCCGCCTGCCTCCTTTCTTTCTTCCTTCCTTCCTTCCTCTCCTCTGCTGTCCTCTCCTCTCCTCCTCTGCCTCCCTCCTGATCTCCCTCCCTCCTGGAGGATAGTGAGTGATTCATTTCTCACAGACAGGTCACTGACCTCATTCGTCACAATTACCGCTCAGACTGCCATGGTAAGAGCTCCAACGAACTGCACAGTGAGTGTGTGTGTGGTATGTGTTGCATGCGTTAGTGTGTGTGTGTGTGTGCGGACAGAACAGGACAGGAGATAGAATACAGAACTCAAATATCCACTTACACCCCCCCCCCCCCCCCCCCCTCCACAGGAAAGGACGGCAAACATTATTGAGCCTGTCTCAGACTGCTAGAGGTAACTTCATCATGTTACACATCTGGCCATTCCCTCCACCTTCTCATCCCCTGTTCTTTTCATCCTCCACAGACACTTACTTACACCCCAAAATACCTTAACATTGTTCCCTCTAGGCACTGTGGCCATTGTCCTCCAGAGACTGTTCATTTCTAAAGATTTGACTCAAAGATTTGAATAAACACAACCCTTTACAGTTGAAAGTCTGCCTTCCCGTCTTTTTAGTCAGGTCTCAGCAGCTGTGGAAATATCCCTATTCTAATTATAGCCGAAATGCTCACTTCAGTATATGTCCCTACGCTGTTTATATTATGCATTGGGTTTGCATGGCAGAGCTGCCTCTCTCTCGCTCTCTCCCCCCCTTCTCCCCCGTCTTTCTCTCTCCCTCTTTCTCTCGCTCTCTCTAATTCTCTCTTTCTTTTTTCCATCTCTTTTTCCTGCAGCAGTCCTTCCCCTGCGTAAAGGATTGAATAACTCACGCTATTATGCAACACGTTTACACAGAGGAGATGGTGAGGAGGAGATAATAATGTATCCACTGAAAACACACACACACAAAATCCTGTGGTTTTTACGGTTACTTATGGACAGCTAGTTACCTGTAAGTTACTGTAAAAAGAGGTACAGTAAGTTACCGTATTCCAAATAAACTTAGATTAACAGTACATTACTGGAACCTATACAGTAATGCACTGTTAAACCAAAGTTTATTTGGAATTTACAGTAACCTTCTGTTCCTTTTTTTTCTTACCATGGCAGTCTGAGCGGTAATTGTGACGAATAGTTATTTAACCAGGCAAGCCAGTCAGTTGATTGTTGATAAGTTTTTCAAACACTTTTGATAAACATGGCAAAATAGAAATAGGCCTATAACAGTTAGGATCAGCTCGATCTACCCCTTTAAATAAAGGATGCACCCTGGCTGCCTTCCAACCAATGGGAACCTCCCCAGAGAGGAGAGACAGGTTAAAAAGGTCAACGATAGGCTTGGTGATGATAGGGGCTGCAACCTTAAAGAAGAAAGGGTCTAAACCATCTGACCCACATGTTTTTTTGGGGGTCAAGTTTAAGAAGCTCCTTTAGCACCTCAGACTCAGTGACCGCCTGCAGGGAGAAACTTTGTAGCGGGGCAGGGGAAAAAGAGGGAGGAGCATCAGGGCTAGTCGCATTAGTAGGGCTGGGAGAAAAGGAAATGTTGGATGGGCAATGAGGCATGGCTGAGTCAAAAAGGAATGCTGACTCAATGAAGTGGTGATTAAAGAGCTCAGCCATGTGTTCCTTGTCAGTAACAATCACATCATCAACATTAAGGGACATGGGCAGCTGTGAGGAGGAGGTTTTATTCTCCAGGTCTTTAACCGTTTTCCAGAACTTCTTGGTGTTAGACCCACAGAGAGAGAACTGCTCCTTAAAGTAACTAACTTTGGCCTTCCGGATAGCCTGAGTGCACTTATTTCTCATTTGCCTGAACGAGAGCCAGTCAGCCTGAGCATGCGTGTGCCGAGCCTTTCGCCAAATGCAATTCTTGAGGTGGAGTAACTCTGCAAGATCATGGTGGAGCCAGGGGCTGAATCTGTTTTTAATTCTCATTTTCTGTATGGGGCGTGTTTGTTAACAATACCACTGAAAATATCAAAAAGAAGGTCCAACGTCTTCAACAGAGGGGATCAAGCTGATTATATACCAATTTACAGAGGCCAGGTCATAAAGGAAGGCTTGCTCATTCAAGTTTTTTAGCAACGTCTATGACAAATCAGGACAGGTCCTTTCACTGAGTAGCCATTATGAACACAGGCTGTAAAACAGTGATCACTAAGGTCATTACAGAAAACACCAGACATACTTATCAGAATTATTTGTGAGGATAACACCAAGGAGAGTAGGCTTTTCTGGGTGTTTGTGGAGTCATACCTTGTGGGATTGGTAATAATCTGAAAACGATTTAGGGAGTCCCATTGTTTTAGGAATTGGTCAGGTGGTTTAAGCATGTCCCACAAAGGCTACTTTTTGAGAGAGAGAGAGAGAGAGAGAGAGAGAATCTCTACTTCACGTGCTTTGGCAATGTTAACATATGTTTCCCATGCCAATAAAGCCCATTGAATTGAAAGAGGGGGAGAGAGGACAGGAAAGAGACAGACATGGAGAGAAACACACAGAGACAGAAAGCGAAAGAGAGACAGAGAAAGAGTGATGACATTTCTGTTAACACTCACTTCTATTCTATTCCCTGAAGACTGTGATAAGATGCCAGATAAGAACTACCTGTTGAGGTGTTGAGGTGGAGATCTTATAGACACACAATAACATGACACCAGATGTGATAATGCATACATACACACACACACAACACTCACCTTCACAACTACACACCAACTGTCTCTGTCTCTCACACACACACACACATACACACACACATATACCTACTCACACACATTGTGAGGCCAACAATTTATGTTACCATGTCATGTGGCCATAACATCAACCAAGCCTTGCATCAATTGCATTAATATCCCAGTCCGCTTTAAAACAATGACAATAGAGATAAGGACATACTCAGTCTAAAAACAGAACCGAGACATATACTGTATTCACCCTACATCTAGTCATGTAACAAGAGCTAAGCTAGAATTACAGATGTTTCTCTCGAACAACAACACTGCTGTTTATGGTAATACCTCTGTGACCTCGTTTCAACAGCAACTCCATTAGCATCCCAATGTGGGTGTCTCTCTGTGTGTGTGTGTGTGTGTGTGTGTGTGTGTGTGTGTGTGTGTGTGTGTGTGTGTGTGTGTGTGTGTGTGTGTGTGTGTGTGTGTGTGTGTGTGTGTGTGTGTGTGTGTGTGTGTGTGTGTGTGTGTGTGTGTGTGTGTGTGTGTGTGTGTGTGTGTGTTTTCGAGTGTTTATCATCTTTGAATCTAATGCTATCTTTCTTTTCCTTTCTTTCGTTCTTTCTCTCGCTCAACATCTTCCCACCCTCTCTATACCCATATATACACGGTTGTCAAAGGCCTTTATTGGCATTGGAAACATATTATGTTTACATTGCCAAAGCAAGTGAAATAGATAATAAACAAAAGTGGAATAAGCAATCAGAAATTAACAGTAAACATTACACTCACAAAAGATTCAAATGTTATATTATGGCTATGTATAGTGTTGTAATGATGTGCAAATAGGTAAAGTACAAAAGGGAAAATAAGTCAAGATAAATATGGGTTGTATTTACAATGGTGTTGGTTCTTCACTGGTGGCCTTTTTCTTGTGTCAACAGGTCACAGATCTTGCTGCTGTGATGGCACACTGTGGTATTTCACCCAATAGATATGGGAGTTTATCACAATTGGATTTGTTTTCAAATTCTTTGTGGGTCTGAGGGAAATATGTGTCTCTAACATGGTCATACATTTGGCAGGAGGTTAGGAAGTGCAGCTCAGTTTCCATCTCATTTTGTGGGCAGTGTGCATATAGCCTGTCTTCTCCTAAGAACTAGGTCTGCCTACTGTGGCCTCTCTCTCAATAGCAAGGCTATGCTCTCTGAGTCTATACATAGTTAAAGCTTTCTTTCATTTTGGGTCAGTCACAGTGGTCAGGTATTCTGCTACTGTGTACTCTCTGTTTAGGGCCAAATAGCATTCCAGTATGCTCTGTTTTTTGGTTAATTCTTCCAGTTTGCTATGTTTTTTGTTAAATTCTTTATAGTGTGTCAAGTAATTATCTTTTAGTTTTCTCATGATTTGGTTAGGTCTAATTCTGTTGCTGTCCTGGGGCTCTGTGGCGTCTGTTTGTGTTTGAACAGAGCCCCAGGACCAGCTTGTTTAGGGGACTCTTCTCCAGATTAATCTCTCTGTAGGTGATGGCTTTGTTATGTAAGTTTTGGGTATCGTCCTTATTCTGTTCTGCATGCATTCCTTGGTGTTTTACATTGTACACACAGGATGTTAGTTCCATTCTCTGAATTATTGGTTGGTGAAAAGACCTCAGACCTCACAACCATAAAGGGCAATGGGTTCTATAACTGATCTTTAGGTTCTTTGGCCAGATCCTAATTGGGATGTCGAATTTTATGTTCCTTTTGATAGCGTAGAAGGCCCATCTTGCCTTGTCACTCAGATCGTTGACAGCTTTCTGGAAGTTACCAATGGTGCTGATGTTTAGGCCGAGGTCTGTGTAGTTTTTTGTGTGCTCTAGGGCAACGGAGTCTAGATGGAAGTTGTGATCCTGGAAACTCAACCTTTTTTGCGACACCATTATTTATGTCTTACTGATATTACTGTCAGGGCCCAGGTCTGACAGAATCTGTGCAGAAGATCTAGGTGCTGCTGTAGGCCCTCCTTGGTTGTTGACAGAAGCACCAGATCATCAGCAAACAGTAGACATTTGACTTCTGATTCTAGTAGGGTGAGGCTGGGTGCTGCAGACTGTTCTAGTGCCCTCGACAATTCGTTGATATACAGTATACTGTTGAGGTTTTCTACTGCCAAGTTTACATCTTCACTATTGCAGTGAAACGTTTTGTCCAGGAAGTTGTCTGGACGGGATTTAATTTGTTGTTGCCAAATAGTTTTTTGGTAGGTACACTACTTTACTTCCATCTATAGCATTTCTTAATATGATGCATTTCCTTTGGCTTTGGTGCCTTATGATTGTGCGTGTGACAGAGAGTGACAAAGCTGCTGTTGTGACCAAATTTTGATGGTTGTTTTGTCAGAGCTGTGTCTTGGGGGGCATATTTTGGAGGGAATGCTGTCACCTCCAGGTAGGTGTTTTTCCCCATGTGTGCTGAGAGTGTCAGGTTCTTGTACAGTTCTGGTATTTAGGTCGCCACAGACTAGTACATGTCCCTGGGTCTGGAAATGTTTGATCTCCCCCACTAGGATGGAAATGCTGTCATTGTTAAAGTATGGGGATTCTATTGGGGGATATAGGTAGGACACGTAAGGACATTTTCCTCTGTTGAGATCATTTCCCCATTAATTTCAAGTCAGATGTAAAATGTTCATTTCTTGACTAATTTAATAGAGTGGGCTAGGTCTGCTCTATACCAAATTAGCATACCCTGTGAGTCTCTTCCCTGTTTCACAGCTGGTAGTTTAGTGGAAGGGACTACCATATCTCTATAAAGTAGAGCAGTGTTTCCCAAACTCGGTCCTAGGGCACCCCCTTGGTGCACATTTTGTTATTTTGCCCTAGCACTACACAGCTGATTCAAATAACCAACTACATGAGCAGAACATGTTGAGCATCTGATACATACATCTTAGTTGGGCCTGTCGCTCTGCTCACAGCCTGAGCATACTGTATTTGCGGCTGTAGGGGCGGGGGGGGGGTATGGGGATGACTATATAGGGTGTTGCCAGGGTTTGTTTGTGGGGGCCCCCGGCTGGTTGGGATGGGGATGTGACTAGTGATGCTGTGATCTGGGTGTAGGTCCTCTTGGCGTGGGTTCTCGTGGTGCAGGTTTAGGAGGGTGCCCATTGATGTGTTGCTCCTGTGTGAGCTGCTGGGGCTGCGGTTTAGGAGGATGTCCTTCACGGTCCTGGCAAAAGTTGGGACTGCTGCCTTGTAGTGGTGGACCTGGTCATAAAGGCTGTCATAAAGTCCAGGGTGGAATGGTGGTCCAAGTAGACGTTGGGTTAAGAGACACAGTTTGCGGAAATGCCTGCATTCACCCGCTGTATGGTGGCAGGGTCAAAGTCTTTTTGTGGTATCAGGGTAGAGATGACCACTCGTGTGTTATGGAAAGTGGAATACATTTTTTCAACCACTGCATTGAGTGCTGTGGCCATCCTTTCCTGCTGGGCCCTCAGGTAGTTTGTGCCCGTGTGAATTATGATGTGGCCGAGGGAACCTAGTCTGTCCTCAGACAGCAGCTCCAGGGCACGCCTAGTGTTTGGGCACCAGACTTTAGCCACTTTGTGTTTGGGAAAATGTTTATTCTCTTGAACGTATTCCCCATTTGAGTCAATGAGGTGCACAATCTCTGGCTTTTGTGTGTCCTCAGTGGATGTGGGGTGGGTTGTTAGGAGGGCTGTCGGGGGAGCTGACAGGGGGGTTGTTAGGAGGGCTATCGGGGGAGCTGACAGGGGGGGTGTTAGGAGGGCTGTCGGGGGAGCTGACAGGGGGGTTGTTAGGAGGGCTATCGGGGGAGCTGACAGGGGGGTTGTTAGGAGGGCTGTCGGGGGAGCTGACAGGGGGGTTGTTAGGAGGGCTGTCGGTGGAGCTGACAGGGGGGCTGTTAGGAGGGCTGTCGGTGGAGCTGACAGGGGGGTTGTTAGGAGGGCTGTCGGGGGAGCTGACAGGGGGGTTGTTAGGAGGGCTGTCGGGGGAGCTGACAGGGGGGTTGTTAGGAGGGCTGTCGGGCGAGCTGACAGGGGGGTTGTTAGCGGGGTGGGGTCTGTTGGGTTGGTGGGTCCTGTGTTGTCTGTCCCATTGTGGTGATGTTGTGCTGGTCTGTTCTGTGGGTCTGTGCTGACTTGATTGTGTGGACTAGCTCTTTGAGCTCCACCATCTCTCTCTCCAGCTCTGTGATTTTATCTCTCTTAACAATGGAGGAGCAGTGCAGTTGTGGGGCCTGGGTCTGTTCAGTGCTGGGGGGTGGCTCTCCTCTTGGGGCTGCTCGTCTGCAGGGCCGTTTGAGGATGAGGTGTGCTCTCTCTCTTATTCTCTCTCTCCCTATTTCTCTCCCTCTTCCTCTTTCTCTCTCGTTCTCTCTCTCTGTCGTTCTCTCTCTCTCTCTCGCTCTCTTCCTCTCTCTTCCTCTCTCTAGTTCCCTCTCTCGTTCTCTATTTCTCTCTCTCTTCCTCACTCTATCTCTGTTAATCTTTACCCTTCTATCTGCTGTACATTCAGTCCACTCAAGATACACTCCAGCGATGCGTCCAGCCTCCGTATCAAAGGCCTTCACAGAGAGAAGCCTTCCACTATCACATAGCCAAACACACGGTCCTTTTTGAACCTCTAGAGCTCCTGTCTTCAGAGTTTCACCCAGATGTGAGAGGAGGATGTGTGGCCATTAGTTTGAGACACAACACAGCTGTATGTTAAAATTCACCTCAGCTACTATCACAAACACACACAAAAACAAACACATTTTTAGCATGTTAGCCTTGCGTAGTCAGCCCACATTTATTAATTGAAAGATATGAAAGCTATACTAGCATAATGCTAAGCTAAGACTACATTACATTTAGGACATTTGCGGGGTACCAGTTTGGGTTTCCACACATGCTCTACATTTTGCAATGTTGAGTGAGTCTCTGTGCTGAAAATAGGTTAAAATGTAGTTTTACTAGAGGCTAAAGCTAGTAATTAACTATTTAGTGCACATACACTGTTAACCTAAAAAAAACAGACACACATTTCAACCCAACCCCCATAATTTTCTATTTATCCTTTCTCTAACTTTTTTTTATACATTTTCTCTCTGAACGCTTTACTTTTCTCTCTGAATACTCCGCTTTCTCTCACTTTTCTCTCTGAATACTCCACTTTTCTCTCTGAATACTCCACTTGCTCTCACTTTTCTCTCTGAATACTCCACTTTTCTCTCTGAATACTCCACTTTTCTCTCTGAATACTCCGCTTTCTCTCACTTTTCTCTCTGAATACTCCACTTTTTTCTCTGAATACTCCACTTTTCTCTCTGAATACTCCACTTTTCTCTCTGAATACTCCACTTTTCTCTCTGAATACTCCAATTTTCTCTCTGAATACTCCACTTTTCTCTCTGAATACTCCACTTTTCTCTCTGAATACTCCGCTTTCTCTCACTTTTCTCTCTGAATACGCCACTTTTCTCTCTGAATACTCCACTTTTCTCTCTGAATACTCCGCTTTCTCTCACTTTTCTCTCTGAATACTCCACTTTTCTCTCTGAATACTCCACTTTTCTCTCTGAATACTCCGCTTTCTCTCACTTTTCTCTCTGAATACGCCACTTTTCTCTCTGAATACGCCACTTTTCTCTCTGAATACTCCACTTTTCTCTCTGAATACTCCGCTTTACTCTTTACTCTGTAAAGAACAGGTTGTAATTTTCAACGACGACCTGTGAATACAACCGGCTAGGTGTTTGACGGGCCTTGATCAGTTTAACCTGTTCAATGTCCAACAGTCATCCCATGTCTTTCGGCAGATACGACTGCAGCAGCCAACCTTTTATTTAAATGTATTTGACATTTATTTAACCAGGTACCTAAGTCAGAGAGACTTGAGAACACTTTCTCTTTTACAATAACAACCTGACCAAAATAACTGGCAGACACCGTGCAGCAAAGCAGAACATTCCTAAATCAGGCGAAACCTAATCAAGAGGAATAGGTTCATCAATTGTAATAGTTGTTGTTCTCTTCGACGTGCCTCTACCTGTCAATCACAGAGCTTCCACTTTGATGAAGGACATCTCTGTAGCTGCTGCAGACCTTTTGGACTAACACGTAAGAGTTGGACCAGACTGTCGGCCTTCCATATTCAATCTGCTGTTGAATATTGATTAATTGATTTTCTTTCAGTGTCATACACCAATTGGTGCCCAGCCCGTGTGGTCTTAAAAGACACCCTTTCTTTAAGTATGTATCAATGTTGATTTTTGTTGATTATTCAGAGAACACCAACACTGTCTAAAGATGAGTTCTTTCCATAAATCTGCCTCATTCTGTGGCTCTGACCTACATTACACATGTTTTTCTCCTACAGCCTGTGTTGGCTGTACTTGGACCTTTGTGTGTCTGAATACAAGCACCATTGATTAGAACCACAAGGTCTTTTCAGAGTACAAGAATGAAGTTCTATACAGCAATGTGGCTTTTACCAAAGCCAGCAGGTCAAAATCAGTAATAGAAATGTCGAATGTGTACTGTAGAACAGAAAGAAAATAATAAATATTGTAGAGATCTCTCTCTCTCTCTCTCTCTCTCTCTCTCTCTCTCTCTCTCTCTCTCTCTCTCTCTCTCTCTCTCTCTCATCCACATGTACAGTGTGCACACACATACAGGCTATATACCCCAGTGACATTTCCCCCTACTTCTTCCAGTGTGCCTATTTATATCTTGCTGACCTTTCATTAGTTCAGAGCATCTCTCTAGCACTCCGCTCAGCCCTCTGCCCTCAGGAGGAGACAGGACCAAGCATGAACAGACAACAACCAAGAGGAGGAGGAGGAGAAATGAGAAGGAGAGGGAGGAGAAGGAAGACGGGACCAAGCATGAACAGACAACAACCGTAAGACCAAGATGAAGAGGAGGAAGGAAAGAAGGGAATTTGAAACTGAGCTGATGCATGCTATACATCGGAGGTAGCTAGATGAGGTGAGTCCCCACCCTAGGGTAACCTAACGTCCCTGATTTCCTTGGACAGTCCCCGGTTTTGGTGGCCTGTCCCCGGTTAGAGCCGTCATCGAAAATGTCCCCGATTAGCCCTCAGAAAGAAAAATAAATCAACTCTGAAGTTAAAATGAGGCTGATATTTCAATAGTCAAATGCTGTATCCAATCAGATTTGTATGGGAACATGTATGAATCTCCTGTACCAAACTCGTTTGACTTTTCATGTCATGAGAAAAGGACCCCGATTTTCCTTTTCCAAATCTGATTACCTTATACCTATAACGTCTGCTTCCAGCTCACACTCTCAAACCCCTAGATCCCCTGAAAGCAGCTCACTCTCCAGATCCCAATCACCTGAATTCTAATCACCTTTTCACACACCTGTATGTCATTAATACACACTATTTAGTTCAGTTCTTTGTACCCCGTCACTGTGAGGTATTGTTTGTTTTGTGACATGTCTTTCGGAGCGCTGGGTTTCCCGTGATTTACTCCTCCCGTGTATGATAGTTTTGCCTGCCTACTTTAGCCTCGGATTTCCTGTTATCTTCCTATTGCCTGATCTCCCGGACGACGTTACTAGCCTTTTCCCTGCCTGTATTGTTGCCCTTTTGGACCCCCTGTGTATGACCTTCTGCCTGCCCCTGGACCCTGCTACCTGCCTCTTCCTGTGGTCCTTTGCAATAAACACCTGCTGCGCCCTGCGCTTGAAATCAGCACTCTGTCTCCCACTGTGTTATTTACAACACCCTTATACTGTAAACATCCAATCCATTATCATCCTTAACTAATTAAACGATCTGCTGTCTATGAGTAACAGCAACAAGAAGAGCATCAACAACAGTAACATAAACAGCTGTGACAATAATGCAAAGCAGCAATGGTAATGACAACCACCAATCAAAAGGGAGTCATTTCAGTGCAACTACTCTCCATTACAGCCCGATGACCCTGCATCCAGACACAGCCTGTCCCAACATCACCCCAAATCAAAGACAGAAGTCTATAAGCAGAGGTCTGTATGCCAAGGCTTTGGTGACATTTTTTACTATCAGAGTGAAGGGCCTTATCCCTCTCTGTCTCTCTCTCTCCCTGCCCCCCCCCCCCCCTCTCTCTCTTTCTCTCTGGTAGGACGTTCATACTATATGCTCTTTATATTATGAATGAAATTAAGCTTGACACAGAGACACACACCATGCAGTTACAATGACTAGAGGCAGGGCAGCAAAGAGGACAGACTCACAAACACACTCACACTGCCTTCATCTGCCAGAGAAACTAGGGATGCTCTGACATACTGTGTGGAAAAAACACCAGGAAAAATAACTTACATATCTTGTCTGGGCTCTCTGTGTGTGTGTGTGTGTGTGTGTGTGTGTGTGTGCGTGCGTGCGTGTGTGTGTGCGAGCATGTGCGTGTAACAGCGAGAGAGAAGGAGAGCGGAGGGAGAGGGAAGGGAACTCAGCTTATCTTGACCGAGGCCAAGACTGTAGTTGCATAAATAAAATCAACATATTGCAAGAGAGACATTACTGAGAGAATGAGAACGAGAGCGAGAGAGAGCGAGAGAGCGAGAGAGAGAGAGAGTGAGAGAGAGAGAGAGAGAGAGAGAGAGAGAGAGAGAGAGAGCAAGAGAGAGCGAGAGAGAGAGCCAGCAACCCTTCCTACTTCCTCCAGCTGGACAGACCAGATTGATGGAAGACAAAGAGAAGGAGAAAGAAAAGGAAAGAGAGGAGAGAGAGAGACAACAGAGTGGCGTGGCAAGCTAGCGGCACGGGTCGATTGGGATCGAAAAACAGCGCTACATGGCGGGAACGAATGAGCTTGCTCTCAAACGAAAAGGGCAGACTTGATCGAACCCCTAAGGATGGATAAAGATGAATGAAAAGAGATGGAGAGAGCGAGAGCGGGACTACACAGACGAGAGCTCCCTAACAGCTAGCACTGCAGGGTGGGGCTACATTGAAACAGTGGGATTATATTGTTTAGTGATTATGAGCTCATACACACAATAGAAGTTTCCAGTTCACCTCGTTGAATTGAAAGTCTCTGACATCCAAAGCACCAGATAATCTTGAGTATTCAGTCATCACCATGCATTACAAATACACTGTATGAATTCCTATTCTATTTCAGCTGCGGTTCCATTGCAGTCCTAGTGTATGCTTCACTCACCTTGCAATGATAAAACTGTAATTACACTAATTAGTTAAAGGGGCTGCGAATCATAGTACATCTAGTTGAATCGGTCCCCTTGTATCGGTTGTGTGTTAAGAGACAAAGACAGAGAGGACGAAATAGAGAGAGATAAGCACACATCTGCTCGTTTCCATTTAAAACTGAGTGGTTTGAGTCCTGAATGCTGATTGGCTGACAGCCGTGGTTTATCAGACCGTAAAACAGTTATTTGAACAGCTTTATTTACGTTGGTAAACAGTTTATAATAGCAATAAGGCACGTCGGGTGTTTGTGATATATATATATTTTTTATTTAACCTTTATTTAACTAGGCAAGTCAGTTAAGAACAAATTCTTATTTACAATGACGGCCAACAAAGGCCAATGCTCTGCGTCGTGCCAAAGAACAGTGCTGAGCCGTGGTATATTGGCCATATACCACACCTCTCTGGCCTTATTACTTAAATACAGGCCCAGTCTTATTCCCAATGCTTGCTGCGGTGGAGCACAACAGAGCGATCCATACGTTCCCGGTAACTTACTCGCTCAGTGAGCGAAGGTCAAAACATAGTGTGACTATGAATATGGAAGTAGACGTCCATCATGTCATGGTTTAGCCCTCCACTGGACTGACCAGAACTGTGTAGCCTCTAACATCCGGAGGCAGGAGTGTATCATATTGCTCAGTGTTGCTGTATTACAGATGACTAGCACTGTTTACCCTCCAGTATCAGGAACCTAGAGAGTATCCTATTGCTCAGTATTGCTGAACGGGGTATGGTAGTAGGTGCCAGGAGCACCGGTTTGAGTGTGTCAAGAACTGCAAAGCTGATGGGTTTTTCACTCTCAACAGTTTCCCGTGTGTATAAACAATGGTCCAGCCAACTTGACACAACTGTGAGAAGCACTGGAGTCAATATGAGGCCAGCATCCTTTTGGAACGCTTTCGACACCTTGTGGAGTCCATGCCCCAACAAATTGAGGCTGTTCTGAGGGCAACTCAATATTAGGAAGCTGTTCTTAATGTTTCGTACACTATACAAATAAAAAATAATAACTTCAAGAGTTGAGGAGTTTGATGGGACAAAACTATAAGCTGCCATTTTAGATTTGTATGCCAGAGATCTATATCTGTGCCCAGAAGGTACTGGTCATGGAGTGTGTGCGTCATTCTTTTATCTAACTAGGCAAGTCAGTTAAGAACAAATTCTTACTTACAATGAAGGCCTAAGAACTTGTTCAGGGGCAGAACAACAGATGTTTACCTTGTCAGCTCAGGGATCCATTCTAGCAACCATTCGGTTACTGGCCCAACTCTCTAACCACTGGGCTACCTGCCGCCCCTGTCTAAGGCTATTTGTTCCCCTTTTCCTCACTCTGTCACTGAAGGGTTCCTGGCTTTCTCCAATGACCTTCCCACTGATTTGCATTACCCTGTTCATTGGGTTCTGACTAGTGTTCCCTAGAGCACCAAACCACCCCTCAATATTAAAAGATAAGATGGTTGCTATGAAGAATTTATTAAATGCTTGGATGGATTGGTGTACATTAAACGCCCTCAATTTCTGTAAAAAGAACAGCCGTTGTTGACAGAGTGAATCTGTTGTGTGTTCCTTTTTGAAGGAGAGCTTGTTGTCGATGATGGCTGCTAAGTATTTATAGTCCTCCACTCACTCAATGACCTGGTCGTTAATCTCCAGTGCTGGGGTGGGAGGTTGGTTTCTTCTGAAGTCAGTGACCAGGTATTTTGTTTGAGTTGAGATCCAGGTAGTTCTGGCTACACCAGAGGGAAAACCTGTAGATTGCAGCCTGGAGGTCTCTGATTTACATGTGTCCGTTATAACTCTATCCTCCAAGTACTTAATCAACGTCATATCTGGGTCCGAGCTCCTACAGTCGTCTGTGTAGAGGGTGAATAACACCAGCGAGATGACAGAGCATCGTGGTGATCCTGTACAGATGGTTCTGGATGAGCTGCAGCGACGGTTGAATCTGACCGGCTGGTATCTATTTGTCGGGAAGGAGAGGACCCAGAGAATCAGATGTCGAAATTCATGTTCTGGAGCTTTTGACCCGTTAAGTTAAGCTGTACTGTATTGAAGGCACTAGAGAAATCCACAAATACCATCCTGGCAGTTTTGGGCTTCTCCATGTGGGTGTAGGCACTGTGCAGTAGGGATGGGAGTGAATCATCAACACCCCTGTGCTGCTTGTAGGAAAACTGGAGTGGGTCTGTGGAAGAGCATACCTCCTTTTGTAGCTGGCGAAGAATCACATCAAATCAAATTGTATTTGCCACATGCGCAGAATACAACAGGTGTAGGTAGACCTTGCAGTGAAATGCTTACTTACAAGCCCTTAACCAACAATGCGGTTTTAAAAAAATACCCCCCCCCCCCCCCCAAAAAAAAAGTAAGAGATAAGAATAACAAATAATTAAAGAGCAGCAGTAAATAACAATAGCGGTGGCTATATACAGGGGGTACCGGTACAGAGTCAATGTGTCAATGTGCAGGGGGCACCGATGTCGAGGTAGTTGAGGAAATGATGTACATGCAGGTAGGGGTTATTAAAGTGGCAATGCATAGATGATAACAGAGAGTAGTGAGTAGAGAGAGTGGTAGTCGAAAAAGCCTTTCAAAGGTCTTCATCACTAAATGTTAAAGCTACAGGGCGGTCGTCATTGTTGCAGGAGGGGTTGATCTTTTAGGTACTGGGCATATGATGGAAGATTTCTATATTGTTGGGATGGAATTTTCTAATTAAAATCGTGAGCTGGAGCACCCCCAGAGAATATTACTTAGTGTGGAGGTGCTGACTAACGGAGAATAAACTGGGAGATAGAAAAATAAAGAGAGTAGCACGCTCCATATATATCTACAGTACCAGTCAAAAGGTTATATACATAGCTACTCATTCAAGGGTTTTGCTTCATTTTTACCATTTTCTACATTGCAGAATAATAGTGACGGCATCAAAACGATGAAATAACTCATACGCCAAAGCTGCCCCGGTCAACTGTAAGTGCTGTTATTGTGACGTGGAAATGTCTAGGAGCAACAACGGATCAGCCGCGAAATGACAGGCCACACGAGCTCACAGAACAGGACCGCCGAGTGCCGAAGCGCGTAAAAATCATCTGTCCTCGGTTGCAACACTCACTACCGAGTTCCAAACTGCCTCTGGAAGCAACGTCAGCACAAGAACTGTTCGTCGGGAGCTTCATAAAATGGGTTTCCATGGCCGAGGAGCCGCACACAAGCCTAAGATCACCATGTGCAATGCCAAGCGTCAGCTGGAGTGGTGTAAAGCTTGCCACCATTGGAAACGTGTTCTCTAAAATGATGAATGACCCTTCACCATCTGCCAGTCCGACGCACAAATCTGGGTTTGTCGGCTGCCAGGAGAACGCTACCTGCCCAAATGCATAGTGCCAACTGTAAAGTATGGTGGAGGCAGAATAATGGTCTGGGGCTGTTTTTCATGGTTCAGGCTAGGTCTCTTAGTTCCAGTGAAGGGAAATCTTAATGCTTCAGCATACAATGACATTCTAGATGATTCTGTGCTTCCATCTTTGTGGCAACAGTTTGGGGACGGTCCTTTCCTGTTTCAACATGGCAATGCCCCCATGCACAAAGCGAGGTCCATTCAGAAATGGTTTGTCAAGATCGGTGTTTAAGAACTTGACTAGCCTGCACAGAGCCTTGACCTCAACCCCATCGAACACCTTTGGGATGAATTGGAACCCTGACTGCGAGCCAGGCCTCATCGACCAACATCAGTGCCTGACCTCACTAATGCTTTTGTGAATGAATGGAAGCAAGTCCCGCAGCAATTTTCCAACATCTAGTGGAAAGCCTTCCCTGAAGAGTGGAGGCTGTTATAGCAGCAAAGGGGGGGACCAACACCATATTAATGACCATGATTTTGGAATGAGATGTTTGACGAGCAGGTGTCCACATACTTTTAGTTATGTAGTGTATATATCACCAAATACCACTACATAGATCATATACCAGCTCCATGCAGTTGCTAAACAACAGAGAGTATCATATAGCCAGTAGAGTACAATAATATTGCTGATGTCCAAGCCCTAGAGAATGTATCATATCATTCACCGAAGCTGATAGCATTGTGTGGATGCATCAAATCGCTCAGTGACACTCAAGCCTACCACAGACCGTGGTTCACGTATCCTGCCAGTACTTCTGCTATCATGGTGTACTGTAGCCACGTTTATCCCTGTACCGATGTGACTGCACGGTGGGTCTAATGTGTGGATACATTAAATAGGCCAGTGGCACTCTACCATACCAAAGAAGACAATATTGCTAGCAAATATATCGGCATTATCTCTCTGTACAGATACGACGCCACGGTGAGTCTATCATATAGCCAGTGAATAGAACAGACGTGCCGGCTATAGGACTGGAGTCAGCAGAGAGAGGCAGAGAAGCAAGGTGGCTATCATTGTCATTGTCGTCGTCGTCATCGTCATCGTCCCTATTCAGCCTGGCTGTACTGCTGTACTGTCACAAAGTGCTGTGACAGGACGAGTATGGCAGCTGTCACTGCAACCACTGTGGGATGTCTCGTTGTGTCTATACTGCTGCTGCTGTGTGTTGTTGGAAATATCTTTCTGGAAGCATTGTGATGACTCAATGGTGG
Organism: Salvelinus fontinalis; assembly: GCF_029448725.1. Lineage (NCBI taxonomy): Eukaryota > Metazoa > Chordata > Actinopteri > Salmoniformes > Salmonidae > Salvelinus > Salvelinus fontinalis. Next base: position 6,787,977 of record NC_074683.1, read on the forward strand.
GCTACAGAGCTGACAGCAAACACAGCACACTATGTATACTGTAGATAGACACACACACACACACTGCCTGCCTGATGTCTGACAGTTGTGTGTGTGTGTATGTGTATGTATATGTATATGTATATGTATATGTATATGTATGTGTATGTGTATGTGTGTGTGTGTGTGTGTGTGTGTGTGTGTGTGTGTGTGTGTGTGTGTGTGTGTGTGTGTGTGTGTGTGTGTGTGTGTGTGTGTGTGTGTGTGTGTGTGTGTGTGTCCGTCCACACGGGTGCCAGAACCATTATTAGGACATTAGTTTGATGGGAGAGAGGAGCTGCAGTGAATCCAGCACGTGCCACGCCTGCAAACGACCAGGCAGACCACTGCTACAAAACACTTCATCAGACACACACACGCAGGCAGGCACAGACACACTTACAATAACCACCAGTAACATATCTGCTACATGTCTATGTCCTACAATACTGCTGTTACTCAAATCACAGCCCAGCAACTGCTTACCATTCTTTTATTTCCTCCTCTTCCTCCTCCTATTCCCTCCTTCTCAGGCACCCCTTTCTACCCTTCATCCTCTCATCCTAAACCCTTGCCTCCCTCTTCTCCTCGGTTCCCTTATTTCCTCCTTGTGTATTTGCTTCTCTGTTTTTCTCATCCTCTTATACCCTCCACTCTTTCCTTCTGTTCCCCTTCCTGCAGCTCCCCTTTCTACATTTCTCTCCCTCCTCTCTCTCCCAATAGGTTGTGTGAGAGCGGTCGGTTGGCTGGTCAATGTATCTGTTGATTTGTTGTGATGAGAAGTGTCAGGTCGGTCGGTGTGTCTGTTGATTGGCTGTGATGAGAAGTGACTGACAGATCGGTCGGTGTGTCTGTTGATTGGCTGTGATGAGAAGTGACTGTCAGGACAGTCGGTGTGTCTGTTGATAGGCTGTGATGAGAAGTGACTGTCCATCAGAAGGAAGAGGATTCTATTACCTGGCCTTTATTGAAAAGCCATTTTCCAATCCAGCATGTTACGGCAGGATAACAGGAATGTCAAACACTCATACACACAGACGCAGAGACAGACAGACAGACAGACAGACAGACAGACAGACAGACAGACAGACAGACAGACAGACAGACAGACAGACAGACAGACAGCTACACATAAACACAGTAACAGACAGCTACACACACAGATGCAGTGACAGACAGATACATACAAAGACACAGAGAAAGATATATACACAGACACACACACACACACACATAGAATTCGAACAAAATGTGAGTGCACTGCATAACACAAAAAACGAATTGTCTGTTTCAGTTCTGCTGAAGATGACACACAAGTTATTGTATGATTGTAGGGTCTTTCAACCACACACACCACGTCAATCACATAGGGTCTGTACCAGATCTTAGTAACTGTCTGGGATCTAGTCACTGGGTGGACCCACTGCAGAGTGACAGTCTGCCAGCCAGCAGCTCTCTGGGATCTAGTCACAGGGTGGACCCACTGCAGAGTGACAGTCTGCCAGCCAGCAGCTCTCTGGGATCTAGTCACTGGGTGGATCCACTGCAGAGTGACAGTCTGCCAGCCAGCAGCTCTCTGGGATCTAGTCACAGGGTGGTCCCACTGCAGAGTGACAGTCTACCAGCCAGCATCTCTCTGGGATCTAGTCACTGGGTGGACCCACTGCAGAGTGACAGTCTGCCAGCCAGCAGCTCTCTGGGATCTAGTCACAGGGTGTTCCCACTGCAGAGTGACAGTCTACCAGCCAGCATCTCTCTGGGATCTAGTCACTGGGTGGACCCACTGCAGAGTGACAGTCTGCCAGCCAGCAGCTCTCTGGGATCTAGTCACAGGGTGTTCCCACTGCAGAGTGACAGTCTGCTAGCCAGCAGCTCTCTGGGATCTAGTCACAGGGTGTTCCCACTGCAGAGTGACAGTCTGCCAGCCAGCAGCTCTCTGGGATCTAGTCACAGGGTGGTCCCACTGCAGAGTGACAGTCTGCTAGCCCAGCATCGATGACATCATCATTATGCACCACTCACAGACACCAGAGTAGGGCCTGTGCCAGTTCTACAGCAACACTACCAGTAGGATATTCATAATGGACCCAGGCAGAACAGGGGAGCATTATGATATATTTATAATATTAATATATGTAATTTAGCGGACGCTTTTATGTTGAGCAACTTACAGTCAGGTACGCATCAATTCTTTACATTTGCGTGGTCCCAGGAATTGAACCCACTATCATGGCATTGCAAGCGCCATGCTTTACCTACTGAACTATAGATTTAAAGTCCTCTATTTAGGGAACTTTGAGCGGTTCTGAAACAGTTTCGAACGACATTTTTGGTGTACAGAGCATTCTGTGAATGGCACAACATTACTTGCTGTCAGCTGACATGCAGCCTGTGAAATCTGACACCTCATTTGCATAGGGAGTGCCACGTCACATTTTCTGACCTATCCAGACAAAGGATCGATTTTCTCTGGCTGCGAGCGTCACAGACCCACGTGGTTTATATTTCCTCAAAAGGCCAGACCAGCGCGTGTCTATTGATGTGTGTCGGATCTCACTGTGATGTTCTCAGATGAATTTAGAGCGCTGAACATAAACAATTACAAATCATTTTGTAGAATTGAAACAAACGAAACAAGACTTGGTCACAGAGGGACGAAATCACTTCATGCTTAAAACTGAAGTTGCAACGAGTCAACAGGCATTTGAATGGAGACTCTGCTTCATTCAGAGGATGCTTGGCAGAACATTCTCTGTCGTCAGTTATATGAAATGTTATTAATTTGTACTGTCACTATGTATGATCATCTTTATTTTACAGTTAAAATAAAGGTTAAATGTTACAGTAAGTGGTTTCTAATTTGATTGTTACTATATTTAACATCTTTCGGGATGGGATGTTAAATGTGTGTCCAGGCTCTTTGTGGTCACTAAAGATCCCATGGCAGTTATCGTAAGAGTAGGGGTGTTAACCATGGTGTCCTGGCTAAATTCCCAAGCTGTCCCTCATACCATCATGGCCACCTAATCATCCCCAGCTTACAATTGTCTCATTCATCCCCCCTCCTCTCCACTGTGACTATTCCCCAGGTCGTTGCTGTAAATGAGAACGTGTTCTCAGTCAACTTACCTGGTAAAATAAGGGTTAAAAAAATACATTAATTAGAAAGCAGTTTAAATATTTCAAGCCCTATTCCCCCACTTTGCTGAATAGGAAAAACAAATCATATAAATGTATGATTTTTCCTATTTTGAGCTAATTTGTACTGTGTTCTATTTACCAGGAATGTGAGATTTGAATCATTCTGGCAGAACTAGGTATTATGTATGAGCCTCTCATGATAAACAATTACTTTTGGAAGGAAATCTAGATTCTGAACTAGGTCACCAGATTCACTAATCAATTAGGATTATCTAACCAATCATGATCAATGTATTGATCATTCCTTCAGCCACAGATAGGGTGACAGGGCTTTCTGACTCTGTGGGAGTCCATGTGAGGGATTTGGTCCAGAAACCAGCAACAATATTGATCACACCCACACGTGCAAACACACACACACACACACACACGAGCGTCCTTGGAATGAATTACATGGGGAGTGTACCGGCACGGTGCACACAGACACACACAATCAATACTCAATACTCTCATCTGAATGTTTAACTTCGGAGCTCCGGAGATCAATAAGGATTTTTTAACAGGAAGAAAATATATATTTCTACCTGGTGCCAATGTGCTGCTATAGCAGGCAGGCAGGGGAAATCACCATCTGAAGACATGAGTCAGAGAGATTGGAAATAAATAGAGATGCAGCGAAATGAGGGAGAGAGCAAGTGTAACGGATGTGAAATGGCTAGCTAGTTAGCGGGTACGCGCTAGTAGCATTTCAATCAGTTACGTCACTTGCTCTGAGACTTAAGTAGTGTTGCCCCTTGCTTTGCAAGGGCCGTGGCTTTTGTGGAGCGATGGGTAACGCTGCTTCGTGGGTGACTGTTGTCGATGTGTGCAGAGGGTCCCTGGTTCGCGCCCGTGTCGGGGCGAGGGGACGGTTTAAAGTTATACTGTTACATTGGTGCCGTGACCCGGATCACTGGTTGCTGCGGAAAAGGAGGAGGTTGAAAGGGGGGTGAGTGTAACGGATGTGAAATGGCTAGCTAGTTAGCGGGTACGCGCTAGTAGCATTTCAATCAGTTACGTCACTTGCTCTGAGACTTAAGTAGTGTTGCCCCTTGCTTTGCAAGGGCCGTGGCTTTTGTGGAGCGATGGGTAACGCTGCTTCGTGGGTGACTGTTGTCGATGTGTGCAGAGGGTCCCTGGTTCGCGCCCGTGTCGGGGCGAGGGGACGGTTTAAAGTTATACTGTTACACAAGGGAGAGGGAGAGTAGGAGGGAGGGAGAGGGAGAGTAGGAGGGAGGGAGGGAGGGAGAGGGAGGGAGGGAGAGGGAGGGAGAGTAGGAGGGAGCAAGGGAGAGGGAGGGAGAGGGAGAGGGAGAGGGAGAGGGAGAGGGAGAGGGAGAGTAGGAGGGAGGGAGGGAGAGGGAGGGAGGGAGAGAGAGGGAGAGGGAGGGAGGGAGGGAGGGAGGGAGGGAGGGAGGGAGGGAGGGAGGGAGGGAGGGAGGGAGGGAGGGAGGGAGGGAGGGAGGGAGGGAGGGAGGGGGAGAATGAGAGGCAGTAGAGAAAATAAGGCTGATTGCAAGACTAAGACTACAACAAAAACTGGTAAGGAGACAGATTGCGAGTAACAACAGCTGATAAGGTGTAACAACACATCTGAAAATCACACCCCCTTGTCCAATTACCGTCCGATCACGACCATCAAAACTTAAAACCACACCCACTTCTGTCCGACCTACTATCAGATGATGAATAATACAATGCACCTGTAATAACGGGACTGTTTTCAATGTCATCTGGAGAAGACGATAGTGTTTGTATAGAGCAGGGTGTGTGTGTGTGTATGTGTGTGTGTATGTGTGTGTGTGTGTGTGTGTGTGTGTGTGTGCGTGCGTGCGTGCGTGCGTGCGTGCGTGCGTGCGCGCGTGCGTGCGTGCGTGCGTGTGTGTGTGTGTGTGAGAGAGAGAGAGAGAGAGACTCCATGGACACAACAAAGACAGAGAGAAAAGAGGCCATTATGGACCTAGACAAAGAACAGCCACGTTAGGTGTTGACATGTATCCTCTAGTCCATACCCAGACACTTTCAAAGCACAGGAAGAACAGAGAAAGAAGGGAGAGAGAGGAGAGTAAGAGGGGTAGAGAAAAAAGAAAGAGAAATGGAAAGAGAAGAGAGAGAATGAAAGGGGGAGGGAAAGAATGAGGGAAAGAAGGAATGAAAGGAATAGAGAGATGGACTGAATGACAGGCCACATGAGAGAGAGCGGTGGTATTTGTGTTTAGCCTTTCAATGCTAATGCTAATTCCGTCACGGGTCTCCATCATACAGAAACCTGAGCTCTCCCTCCAGTCAGTGCTTCATCAAAGCCTCTGCTGCAGGTCCAGAGAGAGACAGACTGAGAGAAGGCAGAGGAAGAGTGAGTGAGTGAGTGAGTGAGTGAGTGAGTGAGTGAGTGAGTGAGTGAGTGAGTGAGTGAGTGAGTGAGTGAGTGAGTGAGTGAGTGAGTGAGTGAGTGAGTGAGTGAGTGAGTGAGTGAGTGAGTGAGTGAGTAAGTGAGTGAGTGAGTGAGTGACACAGGTAGAGAGCGAGAGATCTAATTTTGGCCCAGCCAATAATTTAATCAAATCACATTTTCTTTTTTCATTAGCTATTCTCTGTACCATCACAAATCTCTCTCTCTCTCTTCCCTTTCCCTCTCTCTACCTCTCCTTCTATCTCTCACACAAACACACTCTCTCTCTTCCAAGCACACACATACACACTTTTCTCTCCCTCAGTAGCTAGTCAGATTTGCTGGTGTCTATCACTAACGTTATTGTCAGGCCCATCCACCTGGCTCCGTGCCGATCCCCAGTGGCTGATGGGTATGAGCAGAAGGAGGCTGGACGTATGAGAGTATAATCTCCTACCTGAGGCGCTACACGTCCGGCCCAGGTGCCTCCTGGGAGCAGGCGAACGGACAGGTTTGACTCTGTGAAATGACAGCCATGACAGCATTGCAACACAGAACGACAAGTCAGGGGAGGGAGGGATGAAGAACAAGGAAAGGATACATCCGTATGCCTCCTGTTCTGGAGCCGATGGCCAGGATCTTCTGGACAGGATCGAAGGCCAGGCAGGTGGGCTGGTACGGGAAGCCATGGCGCACCGTCTGGAATAGGAAAAACCCAACCACACTTTAATTACCATTCACATTCAATACACATTTTTAGAGTTAGAAATTGGTAAATGTGTACATATGTTACGGAATTGTGATCAGTATGTAGGAAAACTATTTTTATTTTATTACTAAAATAGATAAATAGATTAATCAGAGACAAGCAAACACCTAAAGATAGACTGAAATAGAAGTAATGAATCAGGAGCAAGAGCCCATAAGAGATCGGAAAACAGAAAAGGAAGAAAAGGCTTCTAGAATAGGTAAACAGCAAGAGGCTACACTGAGCTGCTGTCCGTGGTGCTGAAATATTCAGCAGCTCTTTCCCCAGTCAACTAAGACTGGTGTTTAAATCTGCATGGGCACTGTCCGCTAGCAGTGGTGCTGAAATCAATGCTGTCACTGCCCAGAATCTATACTGGTAATCATACCAGAACTGTCCAAACAGGGTGGTGCTGGAATATATGCATTGACGCTGTCCGCTGTCTGCACTGTGCTGAAATCCATATAGGCGACAACAACTTTCCAATGACTGTGTTGGATGGACAATTAAGCTGTGTGTTATCCAATGGCCTCCCAGGAAACCCAGCAGTGGCCCTGTTCATTTGTTTCCATTCAGACTAGCTCCTGTGTTTGGCTGAATTATGGCAACACCGTCTCTGTCCTCTCATCTTTAATTCATAAACATGAAATTGGAGCGGGGCTACCAAACAACAGGCTGAATGAATGAGATAGAGTGGTGATAAAAGCTGTGTGTGAGAGAGAGAGAGAGAGAGAGAGAGAGAGAGAGAGAGAGAGAGAGAGAGATCATACAAGCTGTGAGAGAGAGAGAGAGAGAGGCTGAGAGAGCGAGAGAGAAAGGGAGAGAGAGAGAGAGAGAGAGAGAGAGAGAGAGAGAGAGAGAGAGAGAGAGAGAGAGAGAGAGAGAGAGAGAGAGAGAGAGAGAGAGAGAGAGAGAGAGAGAGAGAGAGAGGTGGTGTGAAGGTGTGAATCATGCCTTATTAAAAGGGAATGTGTGTGTGTGTGCATCCGGTATGTTTACATGTGGCATCTGCTCCACTACTCACACTCGTGCTAATGAAGGACTTTATAGTCTATAGATTTTCATTTAGGGGCCTGTTTTATTGTCCACTGTTAAAACCCCCAGCAGCCTCCAGACTCCTACTGTAACCCTGCTCCTTCTGTGTATGTCCATTCCAAATCAAGCGGCTTTCTAACGTCCACTATCTCAACTTGCATACAGCCAGTTTTCAGAGGAGAGGGAGTGCTATGTGGATACACTGTCAAATATTTACTAGTCAAAGAAAAAGTAGGGAAACCAAATCAAATATGCCTTGGCATAATCAATGGAACAGCTGAAAAAATAAAACGAATATCAGCGTACACCTGTTCTGTTTTTGTGCTCTGCTGTGTCTCTGATACCACGTACTAAAAGAAAATGGGAAAGAATATGAAGGTTTTGATCGCACGGATAATTCACAGCATGCTGCTATCAAAGGATAGCAGCATCACACGTTGGAATAGGAGGAAGCAACAGAGGTAGTGTGTTCGTTGAGAAGAGCAAATATCTTGCATTTTGTATTTTGATGTCTTCCTATTCTCAGTGCATATGTTGTTTTGCCGACACCTTTGAAAGGAGAGATATGTGTTTATTCTTCTCAAAAGGCTGCGAACGTAACATTCAATCATCCAACATTAATCTGCATACAGACGTTGTGTAAGTGCAGGGTTGGGGAGATGGGTTAACAGTAATGAAATTCATGAGTGACACACGCGCGCACGCACACACACACACACACGCACGCATGCACGCACGCGCGCACACGCACGCGCGCACACGCACACACACACACACACACACACACACACACACACACACACACACACACACACACACACACACACACACAGCAGACCCCTATAGGTGTGGTGGGTAGAGGGTCTCTGGCAATGATCCACACTGTACAGAAGGAACCTTTCAATCAGCAGTAGAACAGAGCTGGCCGGGGAGAACTGCTGCTGCTGTGTGGACCTGACCTCTTAACTAACCACCAGCTGATATTAACTTGTGACGACCTGGAGAGGAGGGATATATGGGGAACACCCCCCCCCCCCCCCCCCCAGGGCCCCTGGCGTACCAAGCCCAGCTCGGTGCACTCTGCTCAGGCTACAGATGGGGCCAATAGAGACCCACCCAGAGGGAAGAACCATTAAATATACACATCACAGACATGAAGTGGATGAAAAATGCATTTACCCTGGTGAATCTCAGAGCTGCTCATGCATATTTCACAACCTCTAAAGCCATTTTTTTCTGTGCGTGTGTGTGTGTGTACGTGTGTCTGCTCTGGGTCCATCTCTATGGTTGCTCTTACACTCTGTTCTCCCTCATCCTATTTCTCCCTCTCTTTCTCTCGCTACAAACTGAAACAGTATTTGTCTGTATTATGGATGTGTGGGGCTCCACATGCAGCTGAGTTATCTATGTGTCGTAGCTATAACTCCTCATTGTGTTTCAGTACTGGCTCTGTGTCGGACTCCTACTGTAGCAGACAGGCAGTGTTTGATGATAACACCCCTTCCTCTCTCCTCCTCTTGGGAGACTGTCGTTATCTTGCCACATTATAAGATCTGCTCTCTTTTTATGTCAGAGGCCTGTCAGAGGAATCTTCAGAGGGTGTCAAGATATCAAGCTATACCCGTATTGCTCCTTCTCTCGCTCCCTCCTTCTCGCTGTCTCCCTGTCTGCCTCCCTCCCTCCCCCAGCTCTGTCCCACATCCTCTCTCCGCCACCTTCTGTCTATCTCTCACTCTCGATCTCTCTCGCCACTTTCTCTGCTAATTCTAGTGGACAAGACGAGCCTAATCTAAATATCTTCTAACAGCAGTGCTGTGACTCCAT
>NC_074683.1:9799670-10002170 GCF_029448725.1 Salvelinus fontinalis
GAGCATCTACTACCGACAGACCTCTCCCCATCTTTACACCCATTGAATCTATATATGTTTTGACCATGACAGTTTACAATCTAAGGTTATGCCAAAGTAATTTAGTCTCCTCAACTTATTCAACAGCCACACCATTCATTACCAGATCCAGCTGAGGTCTAGAACTTAGGGAATGATTTGTACCAAATACAATGCTCTTAGTTTTAAAGATGTTCAGGACCAGTTTATTACTGGCCACCCATTCCAAAACAGACTGCAACTCTTTGTTAAGGGTTTCAGTGACTTCATAAGCTATGGTTGCTGATGCGTATGGTTGAATCATCAGCATACATGGACACAAATGCTTTGTTTAATGCCAGGTCATTTGTGAAAAGAGTAGAGGGCCTAGAGAGCTGCCCTGCGGTACACCACATTTTCCATTAGAGAAGCTTCCATTAAAGAAAACCCTTTGAGTTCTATTAGATGGATAGCTCTGAATCCACGATATGGCAGAGATTGAAAAGCCATAACAGGTTATTGTCAATAATATCAAAGGCTGTACTGAAATCTAACAGTACAGCTCCCACAATCTTCTTATCAATTTTTCAACCAATCATCAGTCATTTGTGTCAGTGCAGTACATGTTGATGCCCTTCTTTATAGGCATGTTGAAAGTCTGTTGTGAATTTGTTTACAGAGAAATACCATTGTATTTGGTCAACAACAAAAAATCCAATAGTTTGCCAAGAGCTGGCAGCAAGCTTATAGGTCTGCTGTTAGAACCAGTAAAGGCCGCTTTACCACTCTTGGGTAGCGGAATTACTTTGGCTTCCCTCCAGGCAAAGACTTTCCTCTAGGCTCAGATTAAAGATGACGAATAGGAGTGGCTGTAGAGTCAGCTACCATCCCCATTAGCTTTCCTTCTAAGTTGTGAATGCCAAGAGGTGTCATTATTGATCGATAACAATTTTTCCACCTCTCCCACACTAACTTTACAAAATTCAAACCTGCAATGCTTTTCTTTCATTATGTTATTTTATGCATGAATACAATGGCTCAAATGGTTGTGATGAATAAGCCATCTAATTCGATGAAAGATTGAGGTGAATGTCTTTCTGCCCATAATTTCATTTCATGTACTCCAAAGTTTTTTTTACATCATTCATCTTGGCTTCATAATACAGTTTCTTCTTTATGTTGAGTTCAGTCACATAATTTCTCAATTTGCAGTAAGTCAGATGTGCAGTCAACTTATTAGCCACCCCTCCCATCTCTTCAACCATACAGTTTTTCAATTCCTCATCAATCCATGGAGCCTTAACAGTTCTAACAGTCAGTTTCTTAACAGGTGCATGTGTATCAATAATTGGAAGAAGCAATTTCATAAATTCATCAAGTGCAGCGTCTGGATGCTCCTTATTAATCACATTTTACCTTTATTTAACTAGGCAAGTGAGTTAAGAACAAATTCTTATTTACAATGACGGCCTAGGAACAGTGGGTTAACTGTCTTGTTCACATCAGACCAAAAAAATATTTTGAACATCCACATAAGAGTCACAGCAAAATCTTTTGTATGATCTCTTATACACTATTTTAGGCCCAGCTTTTGGAACTTTGGCTTTCCTGGATGTATCCACTATGTTGTGATCACTGCATCCAAAGTTCTACAGTATTAGTAGAAATGTGGATGATCTTGTTCCTGTTGTGTTTGTAAACACCCTGTTAGGTTAATAACCTGAACCAGATTACAGGCACTGGTTATAGTGAAAAGCTTCCTCTTGAGCTGACAGCTTGATGAAAACCAGGCAATATTCAGGTCCCCAAGAAAGTAGACCTCTCTGTTTAAAAATCACATACACTATCAAGCATTTCACACATATTATTTAGATACTGACTGTTAGCACTTGGTGGCCTATAGCAACACCCCACAAGAAAAGGCTTTAGATGTGCACCTGCAACCACAACACTTCAATAACACTTGACATAAGATCTTCTCTAAGCATTACAGGGATATGGTCTGAATATATACAGCGACACCTCTCCCATAAGCATTTCTATCTCTTCTATATATCCTTGTATTGCTAATGCTGTATCATCAAATTACTTACCTAAGTGAGTCTCAGAAATGGCTAATATATGAATGTTATCGGATGTTAGCAAGTTGATTTCATGAACCTTATTTCTAAGGCTACATCTATAAATATGGGCTATTTTCAGCTCCTGGGTAGCTTATCAGAGATAAAACATAATACTGAAAAGAGCAAACAAAGCAAGATAAAAACATATATACATTAGGCAGTCCATTAATCAATTGGTGTGTGTGTGTTGCGGGGTTGAAGCTACAAACCCATAGGCTTGGCTCAAGCATCCCTTCCAGGCTTCTGGGAGGGAGGGTGGACAATGAGCCTGTCATAGCGGATGTAATAAATGTCCCCACACGCTCTGGCAGCTTTCATGGCTGGGATAAGTTCTTTCCTTTTCTGGCACACAGCTTCAGGATAGTCCTCGTTGAGGAAGATGTTTGGTCCTCCCAAGTTATTGGCTCTATCCAGAACAGAACCTCAGGAACTTGACCACTATCAGCCTGGGCCTGTCATCTGGGCCGGTGGTTGGTTTTCCAGTCATATGGGCGCGCCCCACCTCAATCTTCCTGGGGTCCATCTTGAATTTCTCAGAGATCATTTCCCTCACTTGGTCCTCAGACTCTTCCAACCACAACCATGTTGTTCCGCCTTGATTGTCCCTCGAGATTTATCCGTCATTGTTATCATGGATTCACACACAGAACTGATGTCCTCTCTCAATGACTTACTGATTGCTGTCATCTTGCCGTTCTCCTGTTTCAACTCATCGAGCTGACCCTGGGAGAACTGCAAACTGTTCTTCAGGTCCTGGACCTCTCTGGTCAGGTCGCCCATTCTTTTATTAGTTGAACCCACCAACATTTGGACAAAACACAAGCTATATTCTTGTTGTTGTAACAACTGCTTGTAGAACGCTTTCATTCACGTGTGATAGAGAGACACCACTGTCCTTAACGGTACTCCCACTGGCTTTGGTCTTTGTCATGGTAGCTAGAAATGTAGGATACGCTGTTACTCCTCACAGTTCCAGACAGGGCAGGTCACATGGAAGATTGAAAACAAACAGCAGGGATCTAGACAGCCACAAACACGGGACAATCCATGGCCCCAGCCACAATGGCTAACCGCATTGCGAGCTGCATTCAAGCCCTCAAGAAAATCAAGCTAGCAGCTAGGCTAACTGCTACACCAAATAGCTTGTTAGACCAGTCCTTGGTCGGCAGGATCACTGGACAGAGACTAGCAGTCCCAGAAACTGATGCCAACTGCATCGCAGGATCCAAGAACTAAGACTTTCAATACACTTTCAAAACCGAGGTCTCCCTCGTTCCGCGTTCAGAGAGTTATCGGAGCACCTGTATGAGAACGCATGAGCAGAAAAGACTCCCTTACCTTCTGCAAAATACGGTGGTGGATCTTATGGGGCTATTTTGCTTCCACTAGTCCTGCGGCAATTGTTAAGGTCAACGTCATTATGAACTTTACCCAGTACCAGGACATTTTGCCCCAAAATCTGGTTGCCTCTGCCAGGAGACAAACTTGACAATAACCCCAAACACACATGATATTGAAAAGAAAATGTTTTATATCAAGTTTTCCAAGAATTTGTTCTTAGGAAACTGATCAAATGCATTTGTTGCCAAACAGAAACCCTGTGCAATAGTGGCACTGCAATTCAAGTGGGAGGGGTCCTGAAGTCATATCCAAAAGACAGTAAAAAAAAAAGTTGTCATTTTGGCAAAATGACTGTAATAGTAATTCTGTTTAATATTTATAATATTATACAGTGCATTCAGAAAATATTCAGACCCCTTGACTGTAACATTTTGTTACGTTACAGCCTTATTCTAAAATGGATTAAATAAATACAAAAATCCTCAATCTACACAAAATACCCTATATTGACAAAGCGAGAACAGGTTGACATTTTTTCACATTTACTACAAATAAAAAACATAAATACCTTATTTACATAAGTATTCAGACCCTTTGCTATGAGACTCAAAATTAAGCTCAGGTGCATCCTGTTTCCATTGATCATCCTTGATGTTTCTACAACTTGTAGTCCACCTATGGTAAATTCAATTGATTGGACATTATTTGGAAAGGCACACAACTGTCTATATAAGGTTCCACAGTTGACAGAGCACGTCAGAGCAAAAACCAATCCATGAGGGCAAAGGAATTGTCTGCAGACCTCAGAGACAGGATTGTGTCGAGGCACAGATCTGGGGAAGGGTACCAAAGAATTTCTGCAGCATTGAAGGTCCCCAAGAACACAGTGGCCTCCATCATTCTTAAAATGGAAGAAATTTGGAACCGCCAAAACTCTTCCTAGAGCAGGCCGACTGGCCAAACTGAGCAATCGGGGGAGAAGGATCTTGGGTCAGGGAGGTGACCAAGAACACGATGGTCACTCTGACAGATCTCCAGAATTTATCTGTGGAGATGGGAGAACCTTCCAGAAGGACAATCTCTGCAGCACTCTACCAATCAGGCCTTTATGGTAGAGTGAGCAGGCGGAAGCCACTCCTCAGTAAAAAAGGCACATGACAGCCTGCTTGAAGTTTGCCAAAAGGCACCTAAAGACACTCAGACCATGAGAGACAAGATTATCTGGATTGATGAAACCAAGATTGAACTCTTTGGCCTGAAAGCCAAGCCTCACGTCTGGAGGAAACCTGGCACCATCCCTACGATGACTGGGAGACTAGTCAGGATCGAGGCAAAGATGAACAGAGGAAAGTACAGAGATCCTTGATGAAAACCTGCTCCAGAGCACTCAGGACCACCAACTGGGGGCGAAGGTTCACATTCCAACAAGACCTTGAACCTAGGCACACAGCCAAGACAACGCAGGAGTGGCTTCGGGACAAGTCTCAATGCCCTTGAGTGGCCCAGTCAGAGCCCGGACCTGAACCCGCTCAAACATCTCTGGAGAGACCTGAAAATAGCTGTGCAGCAACACTCCCCATCCAACCTGACAGAGCTTGAGAGGATCTGCAGAGAATAAACTCCCCAAATACAGGTGTGCCAAGTTTGTAGCGTCATACCCGAGAAGACTCAAGGCAGGTATCGCTGCCAAAGGTACTTAAAACAAAGTTCCGAGTAAAGGGTCTGAATACCTATGTAAATGTGATTTTTCAGTTAGTATTTTTAATACATTTGCAAAAATTTCTAAAAACCTGTTTTTGCCTTGTCATTATGGGGTATTGTGTGTAGATTGAGGAAAATAACTATTTAATAAAATGTTAGAATAAGGCTGTAACGTAACAAAATGTGGAAAAAGTCAAGGGGTCTGAATACTTTCCGAAGGCACTGTATGTCATTCATTGTATTCTCACAGTATAAATAATCCCCTATCATTAACAATCAATAGGAATTACATACTGAAGTAATGTGTTTGAAATCTCTTTCTATTTGACATTGATTATTTGAATGTATATGACCGAGTTTGAGCCTATAATAAAGTTACATATTGTCAAGTTGCCCAAGCTGTCTGGAGAGGCACAACTCTGCTGTGCATGAAAAATAGAACATTGCCATCTTGTGGATATCTGGTGCAAATATTTCAAAGGGCGTACTCACGTTTTCTTGAAATTGCCTGCTGCCTCTTCGTTCTTTCCTGATGCTATGGACAAGTTCTCCATTTGGCTGTTGGGAGATATCTGAAAATAAAAACAAAGTGTCTTGAATAGTAATTTATCATCTGGAATCACGTCAGGAATGAACAGAGATGAAAGATGTATTGAACAAGAGATGAAACACTATTTCAGTTTGCAACTTCAGCCTCTATTGGACATACTAGGTCACTTTCTACTCGATCCATGCAACTGCAAGAGAGGAATCTTATAAATCTAGAATCATTTAAATATGTTAAACGTCAGTGACAATTTGATGCTAACCAAATACATTTCACCAACAATGGTGGACATAGCCAAAGATGGTGGTTAAGTGGTTGGTTATAAGTTCTCAGGATACGGTAGGTGTTTAGTCTGAGAACTCTATTCCTTGTTAGCTAATACTATTTTACTGCACCAAAAACATTAGGCTTTTCACGATACTAGGCAGGTGATATAATGCTGACAAAAAAAGTCAATGTCCGAAATAGATCAGTAAATCTAGATCTAAACAGGTCTGTCTGCATACTGTACTTCAAACACCTAAGAATAAACTATAAACTCAATTTATAGTGGCACAATAGGGAGGGTGTAATATTGTTACAGTTGTTTTAGGAAATTGCAAGGATTTCTCCCTTCACCTTCTCTTTGTCATCAAAGTCCCTTTCCCAAGTTGACTTATTATCACTCCCAAAAGGAGCATTAGTTGACATGTAGTTTTGGAAACTCTCAGTTGGGCTGGAAGAAAGAAAAATGGACAAATAACCCATTTTACTAGTAGACTTATCTGGTATAACAGGGCTGTGTTCAGCAGGACTCAACGGTGTGCAATGTTTGATACAACGGAGACGGACGGAGACGGTGCTGTTCTGAACGACCAGTTGAAGAATGTTGTGATGATAATGGTGGCCCAGAGGGTGATCGTGTATACACTACAGTGTGCTGCATGAGTTTTCAAATGGTGACCGCACCCATATTGATCTGACCACACTTCGCCACAACCACCAAAAGGGAGCAAACATACAAAGGCTGTTGAAGGAAAGTGCACTGTTTGAGGGAAACGTGTTATTAGGTACAAACCATCACGCAACGTAGCAAAGCGTTTAATACACTGAACACACCCCTGTTTTACAATAGGGTACATGCCATACAACCACAAACAAATATGCAATTTGCATGATTAATGCAAACAATTCAACTTGGCCTAGCCAAGTAGCCATAAAATTACTAGCTAACACAAAGACATTTTTTTATTTATTCCACACTGTCATTACTCTCATTTTAATTTGCCTTTACCTTGCTTCCTCTTTAGCTTTTGGAGAACCAGAAAACCAGTTAGGAGCCTTGTAAGATGCAGAGTTAGGTTTGGTGTCCAAGTTGGTCTCCTCATGCCACAATAAACCTGTAAATGATGAGAAGAACTTGGCTATCCATTTTGTATTCTAGCTATTTGCGAGTTAGCTCGCTAGCTACCGTCAGTAGTCTCGTGTGGCAATCCTTCCAATTATCTGGATGGGTGTGTCATTTTCTATTTCCACAGATAGATATAACGTTATCTGACTTTATTTCCACAGATGAAAGGATAGATAATGTGTGATATTTCCCTTTTTAAAACAGAATATCGTTTTTACCCCTCTGTCCTCCTTGTTTAGCCAGTTTAGTATAAGCAGAATCGGACTCATTAACTCCCGTACGGCGCCCTTTACTCCTCTCCTCAGGACCATTGTTAGCATCTTCAGACAGCCCAGGAATCTGGGAGGTCGGGGCAGCTTTTGTTGAACAATCATCACCATTGTTAACGTCTAAAAACACAAACACAATCTTATGCCTCGCTTCAAGCTCGCTAGGTACTTCAACTAACACATTCACCTGGTACATTTTTAGAGATGCTCGTTTAGCATTTGAGATGTAGATAGCTAACTAGCCAAATCGTACTGGGCCTTCACAGCTAACGTTAGTATAACGGTAACAGTTAATTTGTAAAAATAAATGTGGGTCAACTTTGCACATTTGAAGACCCTCTGTAAGTTACTTGCCATCGTTGTTTTGTCGGTGATCTGTGTCAGTGTCCATGTCGAATGTGGTCTTTCTGATGGAAAAAGAACGCAACACATTTGTCATCCTTGCCAACACTGCTGGCCAAGTGGCTAGTCAGTTAGCTACCATTAGCTTAGCAATAAGGCGTTGCCAGCTAGCATTAGCTAGTTCAAAGCAAGCTAACAGTAACAGTATAGGTGTTCGTTTAAGCACATGGATGTAAGTGTGGGTAACTAGCAAGGCGGTGTGATGTTCAGGAATCGTTGCAAAACATTACTTACATCTCCTGCTATACAGCGGTTGCAAATCTGGACACTGGCAAAGAGCGCGAAGAAAACCGAGAGTATGGGTTTAGAGCTAGCTTGCAACGAGTGACAAGACAAACGTCCGACTGTGCCCAACAGACTGTGCCCAAAGTTTTGTTACCATGGAAACAGGGCTGGGACGTTGACATTTTATGGACGTGTTCAAGAACCGCTTGTCGTGAATGGGTTTAAAAACAGAAATGATGTGAAATTCCTTTCAATCAGAGCTGAGATTTAAAAAACAAAAAAATGTTTTACTGTTTATTAAATGAAAATAAAGATATTGAAATTATGAATAATCCACCCAGCACTTCATTTGCAAGTTACATTGTAAAATAATAGTGAAGACATCAAAACTATGAAATAACACCTATGGAATCATGTAGTAACCAAAAAAAGTCAAAATACATTTTAGATTTTAGTATCTTCAAAGTAGCCACCCTTGATGACAGCTTTACACACTCTTGGCATTCTCTCAACCAGCTTCACCTGGAATGTTTTTCCAACAGTCTTGAAGGAGTTCCCACATATGCTGAACACTTGTTGGTTGCTTTTCCTTCACTCTGTGGTCCAACTCATCCCAAACCATCTAAATTGGGTTGAGGTCAGGTGATTGTGGAGGTCAGGTCATCTGATGCAGCACTCCATCACTCTCCTTCTTGGTCAAATAGCCCTTACATAGCCTGGAGATGTGTTGGGTCATTGTCCTGATGAAAAACAAATGATAGTCTCACTAAGCGCAAACCAGATGGGATGGTGTATCGCTGCAGAATGCTTTGGTAGCCGTGCTGGTCATGTGTGCATTGAATTCTAAATAAATCACTGACAGTGTCACCAGCAAAGCATCATCACACCTCCTCCATGTTTCATGGTGGGAACCACACATGCGGAGATCATCCGTTCACCTACTCTGTGTTTCACAAAGACATGGCGGTTGGAACCAAAAATCTCAAATTTGGACTCATCAGACCAAAGGACAGATTTCCTCCAGTCTAATGTCCATTGCTCGCGTTTCTTGGCCCAAGCAAGTCTCTTCTTATTATTGGTGTTCTTTAGTGGGGGTTTCTTTGCAGCAATTCGACCATAAAGGCCTGATTCACGCAGTCTCCTCTGAACAGTTGAAATTGAGATGTGTCTGTTACTTGAACTCTGTGAAGCATTTATTTGGGCTGCAATCTGAAGTGCAGTTAACTCTAATGAACTTATCCTCTGCAGCAGAGGGGTCTTCCTTTCCTGTGGCGGTCCTCATGAGAGCCAGTTTCATCATAGCGCTTGAATTGTCCAGATTGACTGACCTTCATGTTTTAAAATAATGTTGGACTGTCATTTCTCGTTGCTTATTTGAGCTGTTCTTGCCATAATATGGACTTGGTCTTTGTCACAACACAACTGATCGGCTCAAATACATTAAGAAGGAAAGAAATTAAACAAATTAACTTTTATCAAGGCACACTTGTTAACTGAAATGCATTTCGAGTGACTACCTCGTGAAGCTGGCTGAGAAAATGCCAAAAGTGTAAAGCTGTCATTAAGGCAAAGGGTGGCTATTTTTAATAATTTTAAATATAGAATATATTTTGATTTGCTTAACACTTTTTTGGTTGCTACATGTTTCGATATGTGTTATTTCATAGTAGAACATAAAGAAAAACCCCAGAATGAGTAGGTGTCCAACCTTTTGACCGGTATGTAGATATATATATTATTTATTTAACTAGGCAAGTCAGTTAAGAACAATTTCTTATTTTCAATGACGGCCTAGGAACAGTGAGTTAACTGAGCAGAACGACAGATGTTCACCTTGTTAGCTCGGGGATTCGATCTTTGAACCTTTCAGTTGCAAGTCCAATGCTAGTCCAATATAAATTATATATATTTATCATTTCAATAACAAAAACTATATATCTATTTGATTGTCTTTATTATTTGAAGACTTTCTAATTAGACATATATTACTGCTAGTCTTCAAAGGCAAATTTTCCATGAATGGGCTTGACATTTTAGCTTCGTACGAGCCATCCTGATCTTGCCAGCTCACATTCTGTTTCGCCAAACTCGCGAGATCAGGATGGTTCTTATGAGGCGATTGCAATGCAGCAGATGAAAATACATATTTATCTCCTCCCTTCTCTGATCTTAAACGATTTAGGTTTAAGGTTTTATATATAATGGCTCCTTGTATTGTCTAAAGTATCCTATTTAGGGATTTTTTTCTTGAATGTAAGTCTCATGAATGAGAATTTGTTGAACATAGGCTATAATGTTTTCCTTACATGCATGTTTTGCAATACAGATATGAGATTACTGAAAATGAATACATTTCAAATTCAAATATCATAGGTGACCGCCTAACTAGGTGGCTGGTGTGGGAATATGCGCAGAGGAAATGATGTTGTAATGGTCCTCTAATTACAGTGAGTTGCAAGGCTACTTCCTCCTAGGAATTGTCGTAGCGTAGCTCCACACCATAAGAATATCGAGTGGGGAACACCAAAGCTTTATGGAACGCTGGCCAAGTTACTGACCGCAACTTTCTATTACTTTGGATTATGAACGTTCGTTAAATTGTAATATTGTATCAAAGTCGAAGGGCAATGTCGGCTGAAACTGGAATGTTGCTTTTGAAGGAATCAAAACAAATAGGCTATTTTCGGTGAATTTTCGGGATATGGCAGACTAGCCTGACTTGTGCTTTTAGCACATTAGGTTACGTCTGTGCGTCCTCAACGCACTTAGTAAGTTTTACATGTAAGGTAAGTTATTTGTTTTTATATTTGTATATTTTATTTGGAATATGTAGCTACCTGTAGAGAGTCGTAGGCGTAGCCTATTCTTTGGATTTGCGCGGATCCTAAATAGTACAAACGTAACCTGTAGCATAGCTACAGCCTTAGTTTTCCCGATGGGAAAGTCAGTGGATGGCACTTTCAAGTCTCTCTCACAAACTTTAGGTTAACCAGAAAATGTTAATTTCTCTCTTTGAAATACTAGGCCCATAAACGATCTTTTAGGCCACCTTGTTTTTTTTTAACCTGGAGAGAAACAAATAATGTTCTGGAGGATAGCATTTTTGTATTTTTTTTCCAATAGATGGGATTGCCACAATAACCTAATAACCCAAACTCCCCTTACTAACTATGCAGAAATCGCTTCGCCAATTCCTGGTTACAAAAATATATATAATGGTAAGCATAATTTCACTTTGTCACTAAACAATTAACTATAACAAACAAGTATAGTGTAGAAATATATTTTCCATAACTAAAAATATTGTATTTTCAACTGTTTGTAGCTGGTGTACAAAACCGAAAGTAAAAGAGCATATACGAAACTTAAGAACGGGAAGTATAAACATATCCACCCAATTAAATAATGTAATTGCAAGATCTAGATAGTAGGCTACATTTGGATTTGTTTATAATGCAGTCAATCAGCAGCAGAAACAGTATCAACGTGTATTCCCCACCCCTGTTTCAGTAAAAGTCTGAGGGATGGGGTTGGAGTAATGTAACAAATCTCAAATTTATAGACAGCTATGGATGCAAGGACTGACCATGATGATACCAACGTTATAGTTTTAACCATGTTCTGTGGCTATATAGTGTTTGTTTACATTTAGTTTTCTACAAACATGGGAGTAAAACAAGTTTCTATTTTGGTTTCTTAAGGTGTAGGACAATTGAACTAAGCTCACGAGACAAGTTTTATTCTTCAAGAATCAATGGGTGCATATCATTAATTTATTAGACCAAAAATGGATGTAGCAATTGCTGATTGCCCCTTTTAACTTCTTACGGCTGCAACTTTTTATGCTCAGGGGTTAGTCATTTGTAGGTGAAAAATTACACCCGGTTTTCATGTTGTTAGTGTGCCTTTGTCATGTAGACTTTGTTGGGAGCACCACTTCTTGATTGTGTCGCTCCATCAATCCCATGCTGGGCAATAAGCATCACAATGTTCCTGTAGCCAGAGAGGGGGGAGACACTATACATACTTCCCGACATTGGGGAAAATTTGTATTTATCACAGATTTTACCAGGTACATTGACTGAGAACACCCACCTTCTCATTTACATCAATGACCTGGGGAATAGTTACGGGGGGGATGAATGAGCCAATTGGAAGCTGGGGATGATTAGGTGGTCATGATGGTATGATTGGGAATTTAGCCAGGACACCGGGATTAACAACCCTACTTTTTAAGATAAGTACCTTGGGATCTTTAGGTACCACCGGGAGTCAGGTCACCTGTTTAACGTCCCATCCGAAAGACAATCCCATTCGAAAAACATTGCTTGCTACCTGATAGTTCACGGTACCCTTCTTTGTGTGCTTTAATTTAAAAGAGGACCAAAGAAGAGCATGCACAGACAACACACTAAGGACTTTTGGCCTCACTTGGGCTACATTACATAATATTAACACTTCTGTTGCATCATATTGATATGTATGTCCCTTCTACATAACACGTACAAGTCATTGGTATCACCATTTAGAGGTTCTGCTCTTTTCAATAAACTTCTCAAAGCGGTTATACGCTCACATTCTCAGTTATTGGCTGTGAATATCCCTCAGTTCTCCCTTAGTTGCTTTAATGGATTCTAGTTGATGAAACAAATCATGTCCTTACATCCCATTGGCGTCAGTGTCTCTCCAGTGTGTCATAAAGAATCCAAGGTTAGCCTCCATTCTCAAATGAGTCAAGAGTTCATGATGATGATGTTGTGTAAAATGCTCAGCTGTCTAAGGTGACTAAGTTACGGTGGCGACTGTGTGAGATCATCGGGATGTGTCGAGGCAGGCATGCCTCGCAGCTCGCCTTGATCCTTGAAAGTAGTGTCTTTTTGAAGCAGATAATTGACGGCCCTACTGTTGACATTGTCACATGTGAACAATGTGTGAATTTGCTTATGAAATCGACTACTAGACAGTTTGTAATACACAAAGGAATGTTGATCACTTGTCATTTATTTTATTGGTATCAATATTGAAGGGAATCTGTAGCTCTGACCAGTCTATAAAACAGTGGTAGAAATTGTGCATGTGTACTGAAGAAAAATATAAACGCAACATGTAAAGCGTTAGTCCTATGTTTCATGAGCTGAAATAAAAGATCCCAGAAATGTTCCATACGCACAAAAAGCTTATTTCTCTCAAATTCTGTGCACAAATTTGTTTCACTGTTAGTCAGCGTTTAAGCCTTTGTCAAGATAATCCATCCACCTGACAGATGTGGCATATCAAGAAGCTGATTAAACAGCATGATCATTACACAGGTGCACTTTGTGCTGGGGACGATAAAATATCCGCTCTAAGCACCATGTCTCAAGTTTGGAGGGAGCGTGCAATTGTCATGACTGCAGGAATGTCCACCAGAGCTGTTGCCAGAGAATTCAATGTTCCATAGAGAATTTGGCAGTATGTCCAACCACCCTCAGAACCGCAGACCACGTGTAACCACGCTAGCCCAGGACTAGCGTGAGGGGAGGGGGAGCGGGGTGCTGAGGAGTATTTCCGCACGTAATAAGCCCTTTTGTGAGGAAAAACTCATTCTGATTGGCTGGGCCTGGCTCCCAGTTGGGCCTGCGACCCTGCCCAGTCATGTGAAATCCATAGATTAGGGCCTAGTGAACTTATTTCAATTGACTGATTTCTTTATATGAAATGTAACTCAGTAAAATCTTTGACATTTTTGCATGTTGCGTTTTATGTTTTTGTTCAGTATAATTGATGGAATTTGCTTTGATGAAAGTTGTTCAGAATAGTAGAGCTGTGCTGGATGTTTACCTACTATTGGTGCTGTATGAGTGAGTGATTAGTGATCTGGAGAGTGTCTTGCTAGTTTAGCTGATTCCTTGCCTCTTCACTGAGGTCATGCTGCCTTTGTGGGCGCCTGGTGAGCTCAGTGACTCGTGTCCTGGAGTCTGCTGATAAGCGGTCAGATAGCGGGACGTCAGTCTGGACAGAGACACTGGTCAGACCCAAGGGTCGCTCAGGGCTCCTGCTCTATTCAACTGAGGTGAAGGGTCTGACTTGATCTTGCCTGCTCACCCATAACGCCCTGATTAGCGCTCTTTCTCCAGTGTCCTTCCTGACAATGTAATCATTGTGCTTTGGCCCAATGACACTGTGGTGAATGTTGGGAAAATCTCTGGTAGGCTGCTCAGAAATGTAGCACTCCTATTGTTTTTCATGAAGATGTTCATTTAAAGTTGTCACAGTTAACGAATCCGCTTAAAGCAGTGGAACAGGTTTACTAAAGCTCTTTTGATGGTGGAACAAAACGTATTGCTGTAATGGTATTGTGCCAATGTGATTCTGGATATTACCATGTTTCTCTTATTACAGCTCCATAATGATTTTTCAAACTTTTACAATTTTAATTGTGGACGTTTATCTACTAGATAAGGGTTTCCCAAACTTGGTCCCGGGGCCCCCCTTGCGTGCACGTTTTGGTTTCATCAAGCTTTGATGATTTGAATTGACTAGGGCAAAAACCAAAACGTGCACCCAGGGGGGGCCCCAGGACCGAGGTTGGGGAAACCCTGTACTCGAAGATAGCAGATTACACTGTGAATCTCTCGATGCTGTTTGAGTCATGCACGGTTTACCTACTGGGCTGAGCGCAACCAGCAGTGTTCTATTTTCTGATCAAGGCCATTTAAACACCAAGTGTTCATGTCGGGTTAGTGGGTTCAACATAACTCGTTTCTGACACAACATGCTGTTTTAAACCAATTTCTAATTCTCTCCCATAATCATTACTTCCACATTACATGGTATCCACTTTCAATCGGAGCAGATGTGCTGGCCTTTCCTCCCCAGATCCATTCTGCAGTTGCTCTTTCAGAGCACCGTAAAGTGCATCATTTGCCCACAGAGGCCTGAACAGTTCAGAAAACAGAGGCGAAAGAGAGAGTAGGGGAAACAGTCCTCCGACAGCAATCATTTCTCTGTACACAGTCATTTGGCTGTCAGAAACAGCAGGCAGTATAGACTGGAACATTATGAGAGCAAAGCAGAGAGAGAAGAGCTTGCCTTGCTCTGTGAGAGAGAGAGAGCCATGACTAGCCTGCGGGAGGATAAGGTTACACACACTGTCATTAACAACAGACTGCGCCGTCCACAGAGACACAGAGCTTCAAGTCTGAGCAGGAGTCTGGGGCTGGCTCAGGCGCAGTGGTGTAGGTAGATCTGTCTCAAATCAGCCTGGGAGGGTAAGAGAAGAGGTGTGTGTGTAACTGTGTGTGTTTGGTTGGTTGCATCCCTGTGTGTATGAATGTGTGTGTGGGAGGGAGGGACAGAGAAAGGGAGAGAGAGAGAGTGGGAGGGAGGAGGAGGAGTGGGGGGGGGGGGCAGGACTTGGCAGAGACTCCAGCAACGGAGTAGCAATCTCTTTAAGGACCCATCAGCTGCGAGGCTGGCGCTGCTGACCATGTGTGCCCGGCGCTGACATGCGAGTAAGTTGTGCTTTTAATTTTATATTTGGATTAGCAGTAGACCTGACAGTTGTAGAGGCGGTGGGGCTGCGGAGGAACACGGCATATTGGTCGCTTGGCCTGTTTCACCCTTGTGTTCACTGCTTTTTAGGACATGGCCTCTTGTCTGCATGTTATTTTTAGTCGAAATCCTTGAGCCTTTAATAATCATAAGCCTTGTGCAGCCGAAACATATTAGGATGAGTGTAACCTAGTCGTCTGGGGCCTGGCGGGCTCTGCAGCCTCGGCTCAGTGCGAGACAGGAAGTCAGACAGAGAATGACTGTGCCCCAGCCAGACTTTAGTCCTACTTCTGTGTGTGTCTGCTCCTGCTGCCGGGTGCCTCTCCTCTGGTGGCTCTCCAGTGGGTTATTGATTTCTGTTTCTATTCTCTGTGCAAATGTGGGTGAAAAGCAAATGGAGACGGGAGTCTGCCGTCTGCGCAGACTAGAGCAGACACATCCGCAGTGTTCCTGGCTCCTTGCTCTCCCATTACCCCGAGACTGCACTGGAGACAGTCTGCAATACACATTTTATGAGCGCTTCACTCGCTTCAGTGCTCTTATTGCTCAGCTGTTAGGGGGGAAGTTATGGCTCTGTTTGGTTTCTCTGCCCCTCCTTGCTCCCCATTCCTGGGCTTTGGAGTGGATGTAGAATACTAATAGAATTAAAGCTGCAATATGTTTTTTTTGGGTGATCCAACCAAATTTACATTGATCTGTCATTCTCATTGAAAGAAAGTCTAAGAAGCGGTATATCTGTTCTATGTGCACTATTTCTATGTTTCCCGTACTTCCGTTTTATTTTTGTGTTTTGTACACCAGCTGAAAATACAATAACCTTGGTTATGGAAACTGTATTTCAGTGGTTTAGATGTTTGTTTTGTCATAAACTGAAATTAGGAGAACTATTAGAATTTTACAACCAGAAAATAGCTGAGGATTAAAATTGCAGGTTCAATTACCTAACATGCTGTCTACACCGTCCACGTCATCGAGCACATGTTGATTTTTATCCATCCGCGCCAGACGCGATCACGACACGCAGGTTAATATATCAAATCCAACTGTGAACATACTACATTATATTACAGTATATTAATTTGTCGAATCGCATGAAACATTCTTGGACTTTTAAAGATCGCTAGCTGTTGCAAGCTAGTTTGTCCTGGGAGATGAACATTGGGTTGTTATTTTACTTGACATGCATATTGTCCTCTTTTTAGCTGGTTCTTTGTAGAAGTTTGACCCGGGGTCTAGGGTGTCCACCCACTCTACCCCGGGGGGTGAGGATGCGCATTGGTTGATGAAATGTCAGTTCCTTATGTTAAACATTTTACTAAGAGAAATATTGATTATTCATGTTCTAAATAGTTCAGTGGGGTATTTCTCTAACATTTCATTAACAGTTTATCCAGAAAGTCAAATTTGGGTTACCTAATACATCCGATAATGATCACCGAGCTCTGTTGACAGAACGGTGCAACCTTTGGAGACTTTTGTGGTGGTCATCTTCAAAGTGGTTTCTGCGGGTAGCCATTTTCAGTCACCTCCTTGTCTGAAGGACATGTGGATAAAGAGCATAATGTCAAGCCCTGCATGGTTTTTTTCAAAATTCTAATGGGATGTAGGCCTACATTGAACACCACACATTGGCTGACCCTATAGGCTGAATGATAGAACAGCTATTTCCATGTTAAAATGTTATGGGATGTTTTGTCCAGTTGTTTTTGATGGTAGGCCACTCTGATAGGTCTATATTATGATAAAATAGCCACTGTTATAACAGAGGGAACGGCCTCGGTGTTCACAGTAAACGTGCGCTGGACAGAATTTTCACAACGTTCAAGTTTTGTGCTCAGCAGACCTGAAATTTTCTCAGTGCACACGAACGAACCTGTGCAATTTTTTGGACCACTTTTTTCCCCCCTCTAGCTTCCATTGATTTAGTCAGCCTAATTTTGGCCATCCTACAAGGGTTAAAAACTCCAATAACTTTTGAACGGATTATGATAGAGACATGAAGTTTGGACCTTTGTTTTTCTTAGATAATCTACATAATTCACATATTTTAAATATGCATTGTTGATTGGACACCCCCCGAGTCATACAAAATTGTGTTTCTCCACTCTGATGATTCATCCACCATTTAAAAAGGGAAACCTAGTTAGTTTTTAGTTGTCTTTAAGTTCAAGTTGCCTTGTTTGTTTTTCAAGCATCCACGTGGGTTTGTAACCACCTGATATCCAATAAGGAGGGGATTTGCAGCGCGTGGAGCATCTCAAATAGAACTAAGTTCTATTTTAGTTCTTGGCTACGCAGACACTCGTTCACGCGTGCAAGCGGTGGGGGTTAAATGATTGACGTGTATGCGTACATTTGTTATGCGGCGCTCACTCGCATCATGGCCGGCGTGTAATTGAGCAGTGACCTCTGTTTCATCGATCCCTTGATATGTTTGTACCTTTTTTTTCATTTACTTTCATTAAGGATTCCTTCATTTAGATGACTTAAGGATTCCCTTATTTAAGTAAAGTCTGTGTTTGGAAAGTTTTAAATGAGCAGTGTTAGAGGGAGGCCTATACGTACGATTTTGTGATCTATCCTAATACCTATGGTATGTAACGAGCCGGTGGTAGAAGATAAAACCAAGGCAGACATTTTTGGCATGGTGTGTAAATACTCAAAGTATCATATTACACGAGTTTGAGAAAACCCTAGCCTCTCCTCTGTAAACAAATATGTTTCCCGGATTTACGTCTCAAGACTAACATTAGTTACTCACTAATATCAAACGTGTGTTTGATGTGCTGTGCTGCAGTTCAACTTGGACATCCTTGTCTGTTCCGTGATGCTGTTATGTGTCTCTCCATGGCTTTGTGAGGAAGCTAGGTTAAACCTCCGATGGAGGCCGAGCACAAAATATTTTAGAAAGTAAATAGACCCCAAATCTGCCACTCTCACATGTCATGACATTATGTTCCCAAATGATTAAAACCCCATAACCAAGACAGGATAACAGGGATCTACAGTGCCACCATTTGACTTGCAAATGTGCCTAAATATTTTGCTGTGTGACCTGGAATTTCAATTTAGGAGCACATGGTCGCCTAGAAAAATGAAGGATTCTTGTTTTATTAGCAAAAATATTTTTCTTTGTGCTCCTACATGTTTGTGTGCACCTTTTTTCAGCTTAGGCGCACGCGCACATGACCCTTGTAGGAAGAAAAAAAGGGTCAGCGTAGAGCCCTGGGTAATGCTATTGAACAGTGCCACTTTTGTGTGCTTCAAGATCACTGAGAGAGGAGAACCATCAGATCAACTATAATGTCCTGTCACCTATCCTCTGTAATTGAAGGAGCAATTGACTATCAGAAATAGCAGGTCATTAAGCTTCCATTGACAGGAGGGTGTGACTGTGATGGTCCAGCTGCAGTAATGCTGTGTGGTACTCAGCCAGCGTGGGAAGACTCAGGCTGACAGGTAGACATGGGGTGATGTGTGTGTGTGTGGCTGGGGGGACTGGTCTTGTTAAGCCCACTCAACGGCGAAGCTCACTTTCTGCCACAGGACATAAAATCAATAGAAACATATTGAAATTCCCTCTGCTTGGTGATGTCGCCTACGATTCTTCTTGTTGCTTCCATACTGTAATTTTAGAGTCTTTTAATAAGAGGTTTCTCCTCTCGTAGCCCACACTTGATCTTTGTCCTCGGCGAGCCCAATGTGACCAATCAGGTCTGACAGTGGAGAAGAGGTGGTACAAATCAAGGTGCTATTGGAGGGCCCTGACGCTCCAGCACACTGATCTTTGTCAGAGGGCAATCGGAGGGAGAATGTTTGTGCATTCCACTTTCTGCAAACATTGCTAAAGGTCATAAAGACGGTGTTTGAATTGGCCGTAGCGAGTGTTGTGATGATGGTCCTACAATGAACTCCGCAGTGCCATGGTGACTGCTGCCGGGTGCAACATGCTGACTTCTTGTCTTGAATGTCTTCTGGCAGCCATAAACTTTGTTCTTGACGTCTCTGTAGCACAGAGCACTTTATTTAATTGTTGCTTGTTGCTTGGTTTTAGAGCATTTTCGAGCTTCTGTGGTGGTGCAGTCGTTAATTGTTTTCTTTCTTGCTCTCGCGTCTCACCTGTGCAATGTGTTAGAGGTTGAGGCTGAAGATGGTTGGAATTGAAACACTTGCTGTAGCAATCTGTTTCCCATCTCCTCACTCCCAATGTAATTTCAAAGTGAACAAGGTTGTCTGACCACATCAGTAGTCCCTGCCAACACCATCCCAGGGTATCATGACTTGTCTGATAGGAAATCAAACTTCATTTTTTTAACCTTTATTTAACTAGGCAGGTCAGTTAAGAACAAATTCTTATTGTCAATGACGGCCTAGGAACAGTGGGTTAACTTCCTTGTTCAGGGGCAGAACGACAAATTTGTACCTTGTCAGCTCGGGGATTCGATCTTGCAATCTTTCGGTTACTAGCCCAACGTTCTAACCACTAATTCTACTTAGTGACGAGTAGGTCATCTGAGGCAAAATGGTCGTTCAAGTCTGACAGTTTTCAGGATGGTCTCTCTGGGCGTTGTCCAAGCCAAAATGATGGGAAAAATCGTACTGCTGAAAGAAAATACATCTTTTGTCTCTGATTTCAAATGATCTAGTACATGGGCCCCTGTGTGTATGTGTATCAGAAATTACCCTTTCTTGCACCATATCCTGGAACCACACCTGCTGCGCTCGCTCGCCTCTTACCAAGAGAGGAGTGTCAGTATTGTGATTTTACAAGAAAAGGGCCATTTTGCATTCGATTACATTCCTTACATTGTGAGAGAGTCGGCCGCTGAGTTGAAGTCCTCGAGAGAGAGAAAGGAACGATAGCTCCGGCAGGGCCAGATTGAACTGAATGGGGCACTGTAGGGTCCTGGGGGCCACGGAGGGCTGCCTGTGGGCTTTTCACTTTATCTCTTTTAAGCTCCCATTTGATGAGGCCCCTGGCAAGGGTGGAGCAGGACTTCCATAGGCTAATGAGTTTTTCAGATTTAGTGTGATTATGGCAACCCCCAGTTGTTAGCCGTCTAGCACGCTGTAATTAACTATCATGGCCGAGTTGTTTTCAGTCCCGGAATTATTTGTGACCGTTTGCTCTGTAAAAGCTAATCTGCACATTTTTTTAAAATTTTGTTTTTGTTCTAGGATGACACGTTCTTGAAGTGCGATGTCCCTAAATGTAAAAAATGTGGCATAAATTCGTGATTAAAATAATTTTTTTAATTGCAAGCTGAATGCTGAAAGAATGTTGATTAGCCGTTGGAAGAGTTGAACAGCAGTGCCTGGGTGCGACAGAAGTCGTTCTTGATTTTAAGCACTACACTTCCAGTTAACAGGAGCATTTCTCTGCTGCTCAAATGGAAGCAAGGATATTTTTCCCCCTGCTCATAGTACACTAATAATAAACAAATCTAAAAACATCCTGTGTGTGTTGAAGTTGTAACATTTTCAATTTGAATGGGCAATGGGTGTTTGTATGGCATTCTGCATGTCACAACCAGTCGTGGGCTGCCGTCTGTTGTGCAGTTATGAGAGATGCCGTTTCCCCAAATAATCTATAGTATTTATATTTGTTGTAGCTGCACCTGTCTAACCAAGGCTATTTTTGGTTCTCTCTCTTTCAGAGTTTCCAGACAGGTCTTGTAAACAACCAAATAAACACTGCAATCCTATGTCAGCTTGACTTTATTCATTCTGATTCACTTGGCTGTTTGGCTGCAAGCAGAGGCTGCCCCTTTGAATGAGGTGGCGAGTGTTTTTGATCCGATATGCTGTGCTAGTCTGCTGTGTGAATGCCAGGTGAGCTTGCGGAGGGCTAATTCGCCCTCAGCGCTGTCTGTGTCACACCCACGCTCACCTCGGAGCGGGCCATCTCCATCTCTCTGGTGTCGTACTCCTTGCTGAGTGGGACGGGGACATGTGATGAGAGGCATGGGCTCTGGAGCGGGCCAGACTTGGTCGGCTCTGCCCAGCTCTCCCTCCCTGCGGCTCCCCTGGCGCTGGGGCTATTTGTGCCATGGTAACTATGCCAGCTCAGACACAGATTCTACCTCCTGTCTCCCAGCTCGGCAGCACAATGACTCAGCAGCTCCTGCTAGGGCTCCCAGGCCCATGCAGCGTCACACACACACACTGGGTCTGGGAGGACCACACATCTCACATCAGACAAAATATAAGGTTCTACACTGCATCGCACCAATCGTTACCTGAGCACGATCTAAGCATATCGCAACCAAACATGACTGAATCATGACAGTTGGGTGAAAGAGGACGAATCCATCCGAATATCTGGTGTGTGCAAGTGACTCAACAGTCAACACTGAAATGTTCATTTTGAAGCAAATGTGAGCTTTTGAAGGAGCAGGGACTTTGAATCGTTTCAGGATCGTTTTAGAGAGAGGAGGACTGCATGAAACCTGATTCTTTTTCATACTGCCTCAACCACAACGTGTCCAAATTTTTGTTTGTTCCCACTTGGTCCTCGGACAACATCTCAGCAAAGTCTTTCCACTGCCAACACCACGCCTTCCAATCCTCTGCTCATGAACTTTAGTGGCCGATCGGTATTTGATCTCCCTCTTATGTATTTATCCTTCCCTTGGCTGACTGTATTACAGTGATACTAGATACTAGCCCAAGATACACAGAAAATGGCAACCAACGAGAACTGCCTGACCTCCCTCCCTGAGACTGGGGGAGGAGGGGAGTTCTTGAAGGGGTGAAGAGGCACAGCCCCTGTCAGGATGTCAGCTCTGTGAACTCACTGTGGCCAGGGAACTGCCAGAGAATTCAATATGCAGGGACAGAGGGAGCATAATCACAGCCCAGCACAGGCACACAACTCTGGGGGGAAAAAACCTACCGCTCTCTATGCTCCGCGCAACGTGTGCTGCAGATGCTGCTGGCCTTGTTTCTCTCTCTCTCTCTCTCTCTCTCTCTCTCGCTCTCTCTCTCGCTCTCTCTCTCGCTCTCTCTCTCGCTCTCTCTCTCGCTCTCTCTCTCGCTCTCTCTCTCGCTCTCTCTCTCGCTCTCTCTCTCGCTCTCTCTCTCGCTCTCTCTCTCGCTCTCTCTCTCGCTCTCTCTCTCGCTCTCTCTCTCGCTCTCTCTCTCTCTCGCTCTCTCTCTCGCTCTCTCTCTCTCTCTCGCTCTCTCTCTCGCTCTCTCTCTCGCTCTCTCGCTCTCTCTCTCGCTCTCTCTCTCGCTCTCTCGCTCTCTCTCTCGCTCTCTCGCTCTCTCTCTCGCTCTCTCGCTCTCTCGCTCTCTCTCTCGCTCTCTCGCTCTCTCGCTCTCTCGCTCTCTCGCTCTCTCGCTCTCTCGCTCTCTCGCTCTCTCGCTCTCTCGCTCGCTCTCTCGCTCTCTCGCTCGCTCTCTCGCTCTCTCGCTCTCTCGCTCTCTCGCTCTCTCGCTCTCTCGCTCTCTCGCTCTCTCGCTCTCTCGCTCTCTCTGAGGTCTCCAATATCAGGAGGAGCACATGTTAATCCCTCAACACAAATACTGCATCAGATCTGCCTCTGCCTTGCATGACCCGGTTTGTTATTCAACACAGGCATTGCTGCTCGCTGTCCTCGCAAGATGACGATAGGGTTTTGCCTTTTTGATATGCTGCAAAAGTTAGGCTATCCTCAAACCAAAAAGAATGTGGTCTCATTCTCGTCTTTGTGTGAAGGCAGACTGGCAGTGATTTAAAAAAAAAATATATATATATATATATATTTTTTTTTTGAAGGCTAGTGATTGAGCAGATGAAGTGGCTGAGTTTCACTGGGCAGATAATTGAGGTGATATATTGATGGATATTAGGTGTCTGGAAGACAGCATCCTGTATCAGTTGTGTTGAGATCTGTGTCATGCTATGCATCCCTATATGCAGCTGCACTGTGAGATCTGTGTCATGCTATGCATCCCTATACGCAGCTCCACTGTGTTTGTTCTCACCTCAACTAGGGTTGCAGAATTCTATTAACTTTCTCCAAAATTCCCGCAATCAGGAGGAAATATGCACGACATCAGAATCCTCCAACAAGGATTTTTTGGAAAACCTGGGAATTTTGGAAAAATTACCGTAATTTAGTTACCTTAACCAAACTATGCTGTCCACCTTAACTGACCTACCCCCTCATTGTCCTCCCTTACCAGTCTGTGCCCTGTCCTCGTTAATTGTGCTGCCCCCTATCCATCTGCCACCCTCCATTCCTCCTCAGTGCCCTCCCCCTCCCTCTGTCCCCCTGCCCTCTCGTTGCCCCCTGGCCATACATGTGTGCCCCCCTCGGTCCTCCTGACCCTCCCTGTCCACACTCTGCTCTGCACAGAGCCCCTGATTATCTCTCAGTGGCAGCCTCTGTTTTGTGCTCTGATTAAAGGAGCAGCATGTGGTCTGTGTGAGCAGGGCCATACAGGCGGTGTTGGGGTAATGCTAACATTTATGTCTGGGAGCGGGCACAAAGGCTTTGGGAATACACCACTGGGATATTTATCAGTGGGCAGACACACACTGCCAAGATAACGATCAGCCCGGGCTTAGTATGTCGTAAACACGCTGCGTGGGGAAAAGGTGGTGTAATTGGAGAGATATATCCTCCCGCATCAAATCTTATCGATGTGGAATTATTACAGGAATAGATTTGGAAAACATGCATCTTATTTTAATGGAGTGTGGATGTGTTGCTGTAGAGCGCGGTGGGCTCTGCTTGAATCAGACGGATCACAGCCGAAATCAAGCAGACGTCAATGGACATGCATGTCGATGTGCCTAAAGACACATATATAGAAGGTTTTAAAGACCCAGCATCCTCATTTGAAATGTTTCTATTTGGGCTCCCACGTTGGTGCTCCCTGCTGTGCCCCTCTCCGGTCCTCCTCGTTCTCCTGCCGCGTCTGTCTGCTCCCCTTGCTGTCAAGAAGCCTGTCTCTCTCTCTCTCTCTCGCTCTCTCTTGCTCTCGCTCTCGCTCGCTCTCTGCAGCTCAGCCAATAGTAGTGCATCAGTCTCCCCATTGCTTGCCACTCAACACCTTGTTGCCAGGACAACAGGAAGGCATGAGACCCACTTTACTTGAGCATTTTAAAGTTGGTGTTGACTCTTTTTATTGAAAACAAGGAAAGGGTTTTCTCTTTGAGTAAAAATGCCATTATGATGGTGCTCTTAGATCACCCCCCCCCCTCCCCTCCCCCCTCTCTTTCCATCCTTTTATCCTGTCACAGCAAGTGGCTTGAAATCATTTTAGTGGACATAACAAAGGCATTTACATAGACGTTGATTTGTCAAATGATGTGACACAAATGTATGTATCTTGTCTTTCTAAATTGTACGCTATTTTGAAGGTCCATGTTTAGTGAACCTGTTATTCCAATGTCATATGGTCGTTTAATCACAACTTCTGTCTCTTCCAGGTCTACGATGTTAGATGCCGACATGTTTATTCTGGTCTTCATACTTCTGCTTTTACCCTCTTCCAGTGTGGAAGGTAAGATTTTGACACCTTTCCATAATAAAATAAAAACGTCTATTCTCACGAACAAAGAGATTTCGGTACATTAGGTAGCCGCTTCAGAGATTACACGCATTCGGTACCATTCCCCATACATTCGGCCAAGTACACGGCTTCGAATCTGCGTAGTGAGTTTACATTTTTCTGTCAAGGGCGTGCTTTGTCTCTCTCCCTCTCCCCCGCTGTCTCGCAGCATTTTTTTAACAACTGCAGTGACAGGCTCGCAGACTGGGCTCTGGGAGAACTGAGGATTTCTCACTGTCGCGGGTTGGCTGGCTGGCTGGCTGGGGATACTTATTATTCTGCATCGCCTACTGTAGTGTAGCAGCTAAATGATGACACACTCATTATAAGAATGAGGGAGGTTGAACATAGCAAATATCCTGCACTAACATGACCACAATATGACCACAATATTCACATATTAATAAATCCTCTTAAGGATCCGTCCCTTTTTTTTCAATTCTCGCCTAAAATGACATACCCAAATCTAACTGCCTGTAGCAAGGATATGCATATTCTTGGTACCATTTGAAAGGAAACACTTTGAAGTTTGTGGATATGTGAAAGCAATGTAGGAGAATATAACACAATAGATCTGGTAAAAGATAATACAAAGAAAAAAAACCCTGTTATTTTGTATTTTTTTATACCATCTTTGAAATGCAAGAGAAAGACCATAATGTATTATACCAGCCCGGGTGCAATTTAGATTGCACCCAGTGTATGTGCAAAGTTTTAGACTAATCCAATGAACCATTGCATTTCTGTTCAAAATGTTGTATCAAGACTACCCAAATGTGCCAAATTTGTTTATTATAACTTTTCATGTTCAAACTTGTGCACTCTCCTCAAACAATAGCATGGTATTATTTCACTAACAGCTACTGTAAATTGGACAGCGTAGTTAGATTAACAAGAATTAAACATTTCTGCCAATATCAGATATGTCTATGTCCTGGGAAATGTTCTTGTTACTTACAACCTCATGCTAATCACATTAGCCTACGTTAGCTCAAGCGTCCCGTTGAAGGGACCGATCCAGAAGAAGTTTTAACAATGCCGAATGTCTGCGTATTTTATGCCTTTGGTGTTTAAATATGTTTCTTTTCAGCTCTGTCTGTCAGTATGTGTTGAGATTTTGTTTGAAATGAATGGAGAATACTAAAAATGTCTGTCTGGTCTAATGACTGTGCAGATAAGGGCAACTCGAGCGACTATGAGTGTGTTTGCGACGGGCCGTCATGCGACAGCGGACACCGTTGTATTGGCCAGCAGTGCTTCTCGGCCGTCTCCATCCAGAACGCCACGTTCTTCCGACGGAAGGGGTGCATTGTGGGGCGTGGCGAAGGGTCCATAAGCTGCGGAAGTCCCCCGTCCCATAACTTGACTCTGGAGTGCTGCCATGGCGACCTTTGTAACATGAATGTCACAGTGGCAGACCCAGAGAGAGGTGACGCATTGTTGTCTTTGAAATCATTACACTCATGCTTTTATCCCTCCCTCAATGTAGGCTAAGCAATACCAGCATGCTGAGTCACTCACATTACCACATCATATATCTACCTACCTAGGCAGCACATCACCACTTTGCACAATGATTTAGGTAATAACACATTTACATTTAGTTTTTCATTTGCGTGTAGGCCATTTGGGTACATTAGTGAAATGCTTCCATAAACAAAACTACCTAGTCGTTATATTTGTTTAAATGAATGAGA
This sequence comes from Salvelinus fontinalis, assembly GCF_029448725.1. Lineage (NCBI taxonomy): Eukaryota > Metazoa > Chordata > Actinopteri > Salmoniformes > Salmonidae > Salvelinus > Salvelinus fontinalis. The sequence goes on from NC_074683.1 coordinate 9,826,439, forward strand.
ATGAAAAGGTTTCATGGATTTGTCTGGTCTCTCTTATTGAACAGATGGGGAAGTGGCGCCTGCCTTGCAAGACGATGAGTGTGTGTGTGAAGGACGGTCATGTGAGGGCAGGGAGCGCTGTACAGGCCAGCGGTGTTTCTCCTCTGTGAAGATCAGTGACGGGTATATGGGTCACCAGAAGGGCTGCCTTCAGGATGACGACCAGGGGAGAGCCACCTGTGCCATCCCTCCTTCTCCCAGCCGCATAGTCAAGTGTTGCCAGGGGCACCTGTGTAACATGAACGTCACCGTGGAAGCACCAGCAAAAGGTATAACACTACCCTGTTTTCACTGAAATAATTTCAATCATTTTTCCTAATCTTGGCCTCACTGAAGCTTCATCTCTCACTTATTGTAGTTTTTATACGTAAATATATATCACTTGCAACTTATATATTTTTTAAGAAGATAGGTATGCATATCATAGAGGTGATTCAAATTTATGAAGATGCACTACATGACCAAAAGTATGTGGACACCTGCTCGTCGAACATCTCATTCCAAAATCATGGGCATTAATATGGAGTTGTTTTCCCCCTTTGCTGCTATAACAGCCTCCACTCTTCTGGGAAGGCTTTCCACTAGATGATGGAACATTGCTGTGGGGACTTGCTTCCATTCAGCCACGAGAGTATTAGTGAGGTCGGGCACTGATATTGGGCGATTCAGCCTGGCTCGCAGTCAGCGTTCTAATTCACCCCAAAGGTGTTCGATGGGATTGAGGTCAGGGCTCTTTTCAGGCCAGTCAGGTTCTACCACACCGATCTCGACAAACTATTTCTGTATGGACCTCGCTTTGTGCACGGAGCATTGTCATGCTGAAACAGGAAAGGGCCGTCCCCAAACTGTTGCCACAAAGTCTAGAATGTTATTGTATGTTCTATGATTTCCCTTCACTGGAACTAAGGGGCCTGAACAATGAAAAACGGCCCCAGACCATTATTCCTCCTCCACCAAACTTTAGAGTTGGCGCTATGCATTGGAGCAGGTAGCGTTCTCCTGGCACCAAATCCAGATTTGTCATCGTACTGCTAGATGGTGAAGCGTGATTCATCACTCCATAGAACGCGTTTCCACTGCTCCAGAGTCCAATGGCGGTGAGCTTTACGCCACTCCAGTTGACGCTTGGCATTGTGCCTGGTGATCTTAGGCTTGTGTGCGGCTGCTCGGCCTTGGAAACACTTTTCAAGAAGCTCCCGACGAACAGTTCTTGTGCTGACGTTGCTTCCAGAGGCACTTTGGAACTCGGTTGTGAGCTTCAGCACTTGGCGGTCCTGTTCTGTGAGATTGTGTGGCCTACCACTCCGCGAATGAGCTGTTGTTGCTCCTAGACGTTTCCACAATAACAGCACTTCCAGTTGACCGGGGCAGCTCTAGCATCACCCCACTCCATGAGCAATAATGATATTTTCTGTTTCCTGTCCAGAGGAGAAAGTGAAGTCCGCCGGCGAGCACGAGTGCGTGTGCAAGGGGCAGTCGTGTGCCACCGGGCAGCGCTGCATGGGCCAGCACTGTTTCTCCAGTCTGACAGTCAGCGACGGAGCCCTGGTCTACCAGAAGGGCTGCTTCAAGGTGTACGAGCAGAGCAGGATGACCTGCAAGACGCCGCCCTCCCGCGACCAGATCGTGGAGTGCTGCCAGGGCCACCTGTGTAACATGAACATCACTGTGGAGCTGCCAGTTATAGGTAAGTCAATGCACTTGCTACTTGGCACCGTATTTGGGACACACACAATGGTGCACATTCATTTATATGCATCTGTATTATAATGGGAGGTCTGTGTGGTGCACATTTGCATTTAAACCAAGGTTATTAATGAACCACTTACACCCCTTGCATTGGCCTATATGGATAGGGCTACATTTCAATGTTTCTTACAGAAGAAATATGGAAAGCATATGTATAACCATGGTAGCAATCTAAAGGGAACAGTTTGGAGATCATGGGGAAATTATTAGACTAAAGATGAGAACAAAACAGTTCATCTGACAAAAGACTGAATCCAAACATTAGTGTGGATTTTATGTGCATTTTACAGTTGCTGTACTTTTTGCCATGTTTGTTGATATCGAAATCTGAAAATACTCTGGATACGTTCAGTATCATGAAAAAGTTAACAATTTGGTGTAGGTACATAAAACAAAAAAATTACAAGGATTTGAGTGAGAGGTCTAACTGGTGTCTCCAAGTGGCGCCACACATCTCCAAAATGTGCATGTCCTACGTGATTTCATTGTACTTTTATTACTCAAAGAAGAGTCTTCAACGATAAGGTGCTATTTTGAGCTCGCCTAGCTGTGCCGTTGAGGAACTATATCAAGCGGACTTGTAGTTATTTTCTTTGGAACACAGCCCTGCATCCCCGCCTTTACACAATTACTGTTGTTAACACATTCCAAAAAACAGTCCATTTATAAATCGCAATCTGGTCGGGTGGGCATGATTTGAAAACTTGTTCTATTGCCAACATGGCTAGCTAAATTTCAAAAAATAATCTTAGTTTTCAAAAGGCAATGCAGAGAAGCAGATCGTCATTTTGGTGCGCATCACAGGAGTTTGGTGGCACCTTAATTGGGGAGGACGGGCTCGGGGGTACTGACTGGAGCGGAATCAGTGGAAGGGTATCAAATACATCAAACACATGGTTTCCAGGTGCTTGATGCCATTCCATTTGCGCCGTTCCGGACATTATTATGAGCCGTCCTCCCCTCAACACCTTCCTGTGGTGCGAAATAGAATAGACTGCATTCAGATGCGTGTTCCCTGCCAGATTTCTTCACAATACGTCAAACAGGCTACATTCTATTCAGAACCACCCAGGGTATGACGCCATGTCATCTTGTAACTGTACATCAAACATAGTGATTGTAAACGTTCACACGGTATATTACATGAGTTGTGCGATATGGAAATGTGAAGTGCACTTTTGGACTAACGGCTGTTTGGCTTGCTTGTATGACATCAAAGCGGTAATTATTATAATCCTTAGCGTCTCATCTTTCAAAATACATCTAGTCCTCTTTATTTGCAGCATTTCCCTTACTCAGAAAACAAAACATTTGCAGAAGTTGCCCATTTAGCAGCAGGGATGGGGGCACTTCATGTCGCGAGTGGTGTTCAAGTTCAGAACTGCTGTCAATCGAAACCCATATGGCGCTGTGAAGCGAGACCTTAAGCTCTGACGTCATGTATAACATGTTACTTTACAGCCACTGTGTTCCAGTTTAGGTGCATGTCCGTGTCCATATCTGCTATTTTGAACCTGTATAAGGCCAACGCGAGTAAGACATTTTAGGCTCGTTAACCCTCGCAAGACTGCTGGCCCAGACGACATCCTTAGCCGCGTCCTCAGAGCATGCGCAGACCAGCTGGCTGGAGTGTTTACGGACATATTCCATCTCTCCCTATCCCCGTCTGTTGTCCCCACTTGCTCCACGATGTACACCATTGTTCCTGTACACAAGAAAGCAAAGGTACAGTGGCTTGCGGAAGTATTCACCCCCTTGGCATTTTTTCCTATTTTGTTGCCTTGCTACCTGGAATTAAAATAGATTTTTGGGGGGGTTGTATCATTCGATTTACAACATGCCTACAACTTTGAAGGTGCAACATATTTTTTCTTGTGAAACAAACAAGAAATAAGACAAAAAAACTGAAAACTGGAGTGTGCATAACTATTCACCCCCCCCAATGTCAATACTTTGTAGAGCCACCTTTTGCAGCAATTACAGCTGCAAGTCTCTTGGGGTATGTCTCTTTTAGCTTGGCACATCTAGCCACTGGGATTTTTGCCCATTCCTCAAGGCAGAACTGTTCCAGCTCCTTCAAGTTGGATGGGTTCTGCTGGAGTACAGCAATCTTTAAGTCATACCACAGATTCTCAATTGGATTGAGGTCTGGGATTTGACTAGGCCATTCCAAGACATTTAAATGTTTCCCCTTAAACCACTCGAGTGTTGCTTTAGCAGTATGCTTGGGGTCATTGTCCTGCTGGAAGGTGAACCTCCGTCCCAGTCTCAACTCTCTGGAAGGCTGAAACAGGTTTCCCTCAAGAATGTCCCTGTATTTAGCGCCATCCATCGTTCCTTCAATTCTGACCAGTTTCCCAGTCCCTGCTGATGGAAAAACACCCCCATCAGCAGGGGATGGGGATGGTGCAGGGGATGGGGATGCTGTTCTCGGGGTGATGAGAGGTGTTGGGTTTGCGCAAGACAATGCGTTTTCCTTTATGGCCAAAAAGCTAAATTTTAGCCTCATCTGACCAGAGTACCTTCTTCCATATGTTTGGGGAGTCTCCCACATGCCTTTTTGGCAAACACCAAACGTGTTTGCGTATTTTATTCTTTAGGCAATTACGTCTTTATGGCCACTTCCGTAAAGCCCAGCTCTGTGGCATGTACGGCTTAAGTCCTATGGACAGATTCTCCAATCTCCTCTGTGGAGCTTTGCAGCTCCTTCAGGGTTATCTTTGGTCTCTTTGTTGCCTCTCTGATTAATGCCCTCCTTGCCTGGTCTGTCAGTTTTGGTGGGCGGCACTCTCTTGGCAGGTTTGTTGTGGTGCCATATTCTTTCCATTTTTTTAATAATAGATTTAATGGTGCTCCGTAGGATGTTCAAAGTTTCGGATATTATTTCATAACCCAACCCTGATCTGTACTTCTCCACAACTTTGTCCCTGACCTGTTTGGAAAGCTCCTTGGTCTTCATATTGCCTCTTGCTTAGTGGTGTTGCAGACTCTGGGGCCTTTCAGAACAGGTGCATATACAGTTGAAGTCGGACATTTCTATACACTTAGGTTGAAGTCATTAAAACTCCCTTTTTCAACCACTCCACAAATGTCTTGTTAACAAACTATAGTTTTGTCAAGTTGGTTAGGACATCTACTTTGTGCAGGGCACAAGTCATTTTTCCAACAATTGTTTACAGACAGATTATTTCACTTTATAATTCAGTGTATCACAATTCCAGTGGGTCAGAAGTTTACATACACTTAGTTGACTTTGCCTTTAAACAGCTTGGAAAACTCCAGAAAATTATGTCATGGCTTTAGAAGCTAATTGGAGGGTGTACCTGTGGATGTATTTCAAGGCCTACCTTCACACTCAGTGCCTCTTTGCTTGACATCATGGGAAAATCAAAAGAAATCAGCCAAGACCTCAGGACAAAATATTGTAGACCTCCACAAGTTTGGTTCATCCTTGGGAGCAATTTCCAAACACCTGAAGGTACCACGTTCATCTGTAAAAACAATAGTACGCAAGTATAAACACCATGGGACCACGCAGCCATCATACCGCTCAGGAAGGAGACACGTTCTGTGTCCTAGAGATAAACGTACTTTGGTGCGAAAAGTGCAAATCAATCCCAGAACAACAGCAAAGCACTTTGTGAAGATGCAAGAGGAAACGGGTACAAAAGTATCTATATCCGTAGTAAAACGGGTCCTATATCAACATAACCTGAATGGCCGCTCAGCAAGGAAGAAGCCACTGCTCCAAAAGCCACCAGAAAAAAGCCAGACTACGTTTTGCAACTGCACATGGTGACAAAGATCGTACTTTTTGGAGAAATGTGCTCTGGTCTGATGAGACAAAAATAGAACTGTTTGGCCATAATGACCATCGTTATGTTTGGAGGAAAAAGGGGGATGCTTGCAAGCCGAAGAACACCATCCCAACAGTGAAACACGGGGGTGGCAACACCGTGGGGGTGCTTTGCTGCAGGAGGGACTGGTGCACTTCACAAAATAGATGGCATCATGAGGATGGAAAATTATCTGAATATATTGAAGCAACATCTCAAGTCAGGAAGTTAAAGCTTGGTTGCAAATGGGTCTTCCAAATGGACAATGACCCCAAGCATACTTCCAAAGTTGTGGCAAAATGGCTTAAGGACAACAAAGTCAAGGTATTGGAGTGGCCATCACAAAGCCCTGACCTCAATGCTATAGAAAATGTGTGGGCAGAACTGAAAAAGCGTGTGCGAGCAAGGAGGCCTACAAACCTGACTCAGTTACACCAGCTCTGTCAATTCACCAAACTTATTGTGGGAAGCTTGTGGAAGGCTACCTGAAACGTTTGACCCAAGTTAAACAATTTAAAGGCAATGCTACCAAATACTAACAGTGTATGTAAACTTCTGACCAACTGGGAATGTGATGAAAGAAATAAAAGCTGAAATACAATAATTCTCTCTACTATTATTCTGACATTTCGCATTCTTAAAGTGGTGATCCTAACTGACCTAAAACAGGGAATTTTCACTAGGATTAAATGTCAGGATTTGTGAAACTGAGTTTACATACACCTTAGCCAAATACATTTAAACTTCCGACTTCAACTGTATGCTGAGATCATGGGACACTTAGATTGCACAAAGGTGGACTTTATTTAACTAATTATGTGACTCCTGAAGGTAATTGGTTTCACTAGATCTTATTTAGGGGCTTTTCTGTTTTTTATTTCTTCAAATTTTTACCTTACCTTATCTGACACCCTAGACCCACATCAATTTGCTTACTGCCCCAATAGATCCACAGACGTTGCAATCGCCATTGCACTGCGTACTGCCCTATCCCATCTGGACGAGGAATACCAACTTCAGAATGCTGATCATTGACTATAGCTCATCCTTCAACACCATAGTACCCTCCCAGCTCATCATTAAGCTCGGGGCCCTGGGTCTGAACCCCGCCCTGTGCAACTAGGTCCTGGACTTCCTGACGGGCCGCTCCCTGGGTAGTGAAGCTGGGAAACAACATCTTTACTGATCTTCAACACTGGGGCCTCACAAATGTGCGTGCTCAGCCCCCTCCTGTACGCTATGTTCACCACCGACTGTGTGTCCAAGCACACATCCAACTCACTCATCAAGTTAGCAGATGAAACAACAGTAGTAGGCCTGATTACCAACAATGACAGCCTACAGGGAGGAGGTGAGGGCCCTGGCGGAGTGGGGACAGGAAAATAACCTATCCCTCAACGTCAACAAATCAAAGGAGCTGATTGTGGGCTTCAGGAAACAACAGAGGGAGCTAGGGCGTACAACAGGGCGCACAGGGGGGGGCTACTAAGCACGCACCCTTGTGAGGCCCCTATCCACATCCACGGGACCGCAGTAGAGAAGGTGGAAAGCTTCAAGTTCCTCTGTCAGTGATGTGTACGCAATCTCAAACGGTCAACCCACACAGACAGTGTGGTGAAGAAGGCTCAACAGCACAGCACCTCTTCAACCTCAGGAGGCTGAAGAAATGCGGCTTGGCCCTTAAGACCCCCGGAAAAGTTTACAGATGCACAATTGAGAGCATCCTGTCAGGCTGTATCACTGTCTGGTACGGCAACTTCACCACCCGCAACCGCATGGCTCTCCAGAGGGTGGTGCGGTCTGCCCAACGCATCACCGGGGGCACACAGCCTGCCCTCCAGGACACCTACAGCACCCGATGTCACAGGCCAAAATATTTTCAAGGACATCAACCACCCGAGCCACGGGCTGATCACCCCCTATCATCCAGAAGGTGAGGTCAGTACAGGTACATCAAAGCCTGGACCGAGAGACTGTAAAACAGCTTACATCTCAAGGCCATCAGACTGTTAAATGGCCATCACTAGCCGGCTACCACCCAGCTAGTCATCCCTGCACCTTAGAGGCTGCTGCCCTATGTAAATAGACATGGAATCACTGGCCACTTTAATAATGTTTACATACTGCTTTACTCATCTCATATGTGTATATAGTGTATTCTATTCTACTGTATTTTAGTCAATGCCACTCTGACATTGCACGTCTTAACCTCTACCGAGCACCTAACCCGGATTCGGGAGCACCCCCCACCCCCCCCCCTACACTGATTAGCATCGCTAGCATAGCGTCACAATTATATAGTAGCATCTAAATATCATTAAATCATAAGTCCAAGACACCCAATGAAAGACACAGATCTTGTGAATAAAGCCACCATTTCAGATTTTTAAAATGTTTTACAGGGAAGACACTATGTAAATCTATTAGCTAAACACGTTAGCAAAAGACACAATTTTTTTACTCCAACAGTTTTTTCCTGCGTCAGCAGCTATCACTAATTCGACTAAATGAAAATATATATAGCCACTAACCAAGAAACAAATTCATAAGATGACAGTCTGATAACATATTTATGGTATAGCATAGTTTTTTTTTTTTTAATGTGCATTTTTCAGGTATAAATCACAGTTCTACATTGCAGCTGCAATCTGATATAGTGCTGATGCAGCCAGAACAATTACAGAGACCAACGTCATATAACTAATTACTTGTCTTAAAACATTTCAGAAAAAATACACAGCGTACAGATATTGAAAGCCCAACATCTGGTGAATCCAAACAATATTTCAGATTTATTAAATGTTTTATAGCGAAAACAAAATGTAGCGCTAAATTAGCATAGCCACGCCAGCCAGAACCAGCTGGGCGCGCCCGACCAGTTCACATGCACGACAGATATATGAAATAACATCGTAAATTGGGTCTTACTATTGCTGATCTTTCATCAGAATGTTGATAAAGGTGTCCTTAGTCCTGATGAGTCGTTCAATCCATTCACAATGGCAACTTTCCCTCTTCATTTAGCATAGGTACTGGTCGACTGGCACGGTTCTGTCCAAAGTTAAAAAACTCACAGAACGGAACACGGCAAAACTCCCGAAAAAATTCAAATAATCTGATTAAACTATATTGAAAAAACATACATTAAGATGATATGGTCACATGTATCAAACAAACTTCGAGACGGAGATAGTTTTCATCCGTAACGGCAGCATAACAAAAGACAATTGCACCTCTAAAACGCGCGTTCCAGAGAACCGGAAGTTGTCGGTCACGCTAAAGAAATAGGTCTTATTTCACGTCAGTACAAGATAAACAAAAAAATTCTCCTCTGACGTCTTCTTGACACCCAGAGGAAGACGAATGAAGTGTGTTTCGGGTCATAGGTGGCGTGACCATATATAGGCAGAGCGTTGAAGCGAGCATACACATCTTGCAATCTTCTTCTTGCTCAGGGAAAGTGCTGTCAAATGACTTATGTTTCACTCAGAGACAAAATTGAAACGGTTTTAGAAACTATAGATTGTTTTCTATCCAATGGTATTAATTATATGCATATAGTAAGAGCAATAATTGAATAAGAGGCAGTTTAATCTGTAGAGGAAATTATGCTAATGCAAAAACAGCACCCCCTGTATTCTCAAGAAGTTAATATTTACGTATTTGTTAATTCCATTTTTATACTTTTAGATTTGTGTGTATTGTTGTGAATTGTTAGATTCTACTACACTGTTGGAGCTAGGAACACAAGCATTTCGCTACACCCACAATAACATCTGCTAAATATGTGTATGTGACCAATAACATTTGATTATAATTACTGCCAAGAAAACAACACTTTTGGGCCATATACTCTTAGTGATCTGCTGTCTGTGATTGGTTGACTGACGTGAAGAGGCAGGTGCTCTATTGATTGTGTCCACTTGGCCATTCTCCAGCGAGGACGCGATGCTGCGGCGCATGAAATTGTCTGCCATAGTCGTTTGCTGCATGGTCCTCTATTGGTCTGCTTTTCAGGCCTGTGTGACAGTTCCACCCCGAGCACCTCCACAGCAGAGGAGGGGACAGTCTGAAAAAAGAGACAAACGTTAGAATTGTGTTTAGTCACGGTCTACTTCCTCCGATGTCCTCTCTGAGATTGTTTGCTCGGCCTGACACAGACCTGTAAGGCAGTGTAGAGCGGAGCCCCCTGGGAAAGGAGATGACACTGTGTCTGCGTCCCTATTGGCACCCTATACCCTACATTGTGCACTACTTTTGACCAGGGAATAGGGGGTCATATGGGACATGGCCTGAATGAAATGTATAGCTCTGTTCTCTAAAACTCACTCTCCTCTCCTATCCACAGTAAAACCAGTAGGCTAGGTATGTATAAAAATGAATTATTTCCTAAATATCAATATTTCTTTGAGGTTAGCCCCTGCTTTTGTTAAACACACAATAAGATCTTAGCATCTACCAAAAACTACATTTCTGCGTTAACGAGAACAGTAGAAAACATTGACAGTGTGCTATCATTTCTGTCTAAAATCTGTTTTCTATACTATCTATTCTGAGCTAGTTGAGCTTCATTGAATTCCACTCCCCAAGAGTGCTATGCAAAGGAGAAAGAGTTCAGTATGCATGGGGGAAAAGAGGGAGCATTGTCTGTGCTGAGGGCTAGGCAGTCTTTTCCCCCTGGAGTGTGTGTGGTAGTCAGATCTCCAGGCATGGTGGTGGTGCAACCTTTTGATGTGTGGCCTATCCCACCCGTGGATATATGCTGCAGTGTGCTCTTACCTTGGCCTCCCCCTCAACCCTGGAGCCAGGTTCCTCAGTCTGTTTGGTCCAGGCAGAGCAGGCAGGCGGACGGGGGAGGAGGGAGAGAACGTGTTCTTTAACATGCCTAATTATCATCGCCTCTCCTTGAATGATGCCTCCCAAAGCTTAGGGCTTTAGTAAACGCTGTGTTTTGATCCCCCGGGGCAGCTGGGCACCTGTCTAAGCTGAACGGAGGAGGAACTTGGTTTTACTGCAGATTTCAAATTCGTTGTCCAAACACGGTACTGGATTGAATGTAGTTCGTGTTTAAAGGCGATTATGTTGCTGGAGATTTTTTTTGTCTTCATCTGGTTCTGGCATGATGTGATATATACTTTATAATAAACTGGGTGGTTTGAGCCCTGAATGCTGATTGGCTGACAGCTGTGGTATATCACACCGTATACCACGGGTATGACAAAATGTATTTTTACTGCCTTAATTATATTGGTAACCAGTTTATAATAGCATTAAGGCACCCAGGGGGTTTGTGGTATATGGCAAATATACCACGGCTAAGGGCTGGTATTCAGGCACTCCGCGTTGTTGTCATGCTCAAGAACAGCCCTTAGCCGTTGTATATTGGCCATATACCAAACCCCCTCGTGCCTTATTGCATAATTGTCCCTGACTTGGACAATATTGCAGGGACAACAAAAAAAAACACCCTCTTCCTTGTCTGTTACCCATATATTTAGGCAGATCATATCTTTTTGAATGCGTTTTTATATATTGTATGACATCACATTTTATTTATGTTTCTACATACAATATGTACCAGGATGTTCAAATAAACCTAAACCTCTTTCTCATCCTCGTAGCAAGCAACCTGCCCAACTACAGCTTGACTACACTGGCCATCGTCATCGTGGCTCCGGTCATCGTGCTCGTCGTCCTCTCTGGCATTGCCATCCTGGTGTTCAGACGCATCCACCAGAACCAGATGGAGAGGCTGACGGCCCGGGAAGCTGAGTACGGCACCATAGACGGCCTCATCGCCTCCAACGTGGGGGAGAGTACACTGGCGGTGAGTAAGACATGGTCATACTTAGGGTTGCAAAAATCCCAGGTTTTCCGGAAATCCTGGTTGGATGATTACCTGCTTATTCCCTCCTGTTTCCGGGCTTCTTCTAACCAGGATTTCTGGAAAACCAAGGAATTTTGGGACATTGCAGCCCTACACTAAGAGCATGCCAGGCCTGGGCTCGTCGGGGAGCTGTGGATAGTATGGTTCCAATCCACGCAGTCCAGCACTGAACACCATTTATACACTCTCAAACTATGTCATAATGTTGAGCCCGAAGACCATTTGTATGTGAATGTGTGCTAGGTAGTCATGCACTCTGTTCCACTGTGTTCATGTAGTCGGCCTTTATCAACCCTGTCAGGATTACATTCCTGTCCTGGGAATTGGGAATGAAAGAATTTGTTCCACCACTGTGATGGAAAAATATGCGCATTGTTTTACCAGAGCATATTGAGCACATGTGTTTCACAGATACACATGATTTCAACAAAATGGCCTGTTTTGTTTGCAAGTTTGTTGGCTACTCTAGTGAAATAATGCTTTGAGCTTGCAACTCTAATCAGCATTTGTTTGATTAAACTTCAGCAATCTACCTACCTCAAGACCCAGACCAATCCCATCTATTTTTTAAATTAAAAACTTTAAGGAAAACCATAAACAGGCCGAATGTTTCCATTGGTGTGACCAGTCTCACTGATAACACTGATGGGCTGAGGTGTGCTAGAGGAAGTGCCGATGTTGGATCTATTTCTAGATATTTTCCAAAGCCCATCAGAGCACTTGGCAGTGTAAACTCCAAATATGCTGCCGCATAATGTTTTGTTTCAGTATAAGTAAAAAGTGCTTGGCAGCAACCCGGATAAGAGTTATTATAAACTGTGGTGACAGTAAAAAAGAAAAACACATTTCCCTAAAACACATGCGGGTCTCCCCCAGTAGCCCTGGATGCCTAGAAATGTGGTTATTGTGGTAATGCTGTGGCTGAATTCCCCCCTTCAACAGAACAGCCCAGATCTGCACTACCACTAAACAGGGACTTTAACTAACGACAAAAGGAGTTGTCATTGGTTTTACGGCTTCTATTTAGTATTTTTCTCCTTTCCCAAATTGTACACAGCATGTGTTTTATGCATGTGGCATCTATCTTTTTAGTTTTTCCGTTTTAGTCCTTTGCTTGTTAGTTTGTTTTTCTCAGACGTGTTTGATGGAGTTGCGGGACACTACCCCCTTGTGTCAGCCATGATGCCCTGCAGATGCCTGGAGAGGAGTTAAAAATAAAAGGCTTAGTAGCATTGCGTCTGTTTGGAGTCTGGGGCTGGGATTAGATCAAATCTCTCAGCCCCCTCAGTTCACTAATCACCAGGGACTGCTGTTGTTTACCCAGGGGGCCCTCTGCTGCTCCAGGGTGGCCAGACTGACTGACTGACTGACTGACTGACTGACTGACTGACTGACTCTTTAGAATGGCCAGACTGACTCATAGATAGACATGCGCACAGACAGACAGCTAGATAGCCAGCATTTGGAGTCTGAGCACTAATCATCACCCATTTCACTCAGCCTCCACAACGTGGCCCACATCATCAGGAGGGAGGCCAGCTGTATTAACTGAATCCCAGATGCTCTGCTGTGTTGAGGGCTGGGCCACCTTCATCTAGAGAGAGTACAGGCTGATCATATTCCTCTGGTTGCAGTTCATTTATTTTGTCTGTCCTTCTTCTCTCTCGTAGGATTTGCTGGACCACTCGTGTACGTCGGGAAGCGGCTCCGGACTCCCCTTCCTCGTTCAGAGAACTGTCGCCCGACAAATCACGCTCAACGAGTGTGTGGGTCAGTATCCAATCAGAGCCTGTTCTCTTTGTTCAGTGGCTAGGGTGTACGTTTAGCCTCAGTGCAGGTTTTGGAGTAAATGTATTTAAAAAAAAAAGTGTAGCACTGTTGGAACAGAGATTTGTGTTGCAAAACAGAGCCACTGCTGTTCTCTGACCCTGAGAGATTTCTTAGAAGAGGTTTCTTTTCCCAGTAGTATCTCTTAATATTTCTCTTAGTTTTCCTAGAGTTCGGTCTGAAACATGGCCAGATGGCCAATGTAACACTCAACTCCCTAAACCAACATTGCACACATTTGATTTGTGGGTCTAGTCGAGTATAAACTGCCAACAAAAATATTTTTAACAAACATGTTTCATTTAATGTCAAATGGGGCTATACTCGTAACTACCAAAATTAAGGAAACACCTACATATTGTCTTAATATTTTATTTTATGTGTGACTTAGACACACATACTTTAAACCTAAATCCAGACTGTATCACATCCAGCCGTGATTGGGAGTCCTATAGGGCGGTGCACAATTGTCCCAGCATCGTACTGGTTTGGTCGGGGTAGGCCGTCCCATTGTAAATAAGAATTTGTTCTTAACTGACCATGCCTAGTTAAATAAAGGTTTAGATAAAAAAATATATTTTAAAAATGCTCTGGAGACCCCTCTTTCAACGTCACTGAGATCTCTTCTAGTTGGGGTAGCCAAAATAATGGGCAACTGGGTGTTTTTATTATACATGACCTTAAGCATGATGGGATTAATGATGGGTTAATTGCTTAATTTACTCAGGAACCACCACTTTGTATCACTAATTTACTGAAGTGTTTCCTTTTTTGGGCAGTTACAGTACCTGTTGTGTGATTTATGTAGTTTATGTAGAAGGTCAAGGTTGAGTAGCATGACAAATTAAATTGTACTATGTGTTCCATTAACTATTGGTCTAGAATTTTGTGTAACACTGCCTTAAAAAATACATTTAAATCAGTGAAACTCTCTAAATACATTTTATTTTTTTACAAAGAATTCATCATTTTTACATGATAGACTGAGATAATCTGACATTTGCGTTGGAGATGAACATTGGGTTTATTCCTGTCAGAGAGGCTTTATATTTTCCCACTATTTGATGAATCGCATTTTCAGTAATTCATTAAAAATGGCTGTATGACATGGCACCCTATTCCCTATATAGTACACAACTTTTAACCAGGGCCCATACGACTCTGGTCAAAAGTAGTGCACAATATTAAGAATATGGTGAAATTTCAGACGTACACAATGTCTGCTTTGCTCTAATCTTTTTTTTCCTATTTTCTTCGCATTATTATAGGTAAGGGGCGCTATGGTGAGGTGTGGCGGGGCCAGTGGCAAGGGGAGAGTGTGGCTGTGAAAATATTCTCCTCTAGAGATGAGAAGTCCTGGTTCAGAGAGACTGAGATCTACAACACAGTGCTGCTGAGGCACCAAAACATCCTGGGTACGTACCTCCAGCCATGTTCTGGACAGGAGCTGTTCTCCATGGGACAAATCGAAAACTTCCACTTTTCACCTGGTCATGCATTGATGTCATTGGGAGACTAAGGGAAAATATGACTTAGGAGCGAATTCTTTCTGTCCGGCAGTGTTTTAGTGACAAAATGTCTGTGTCATATTGATTTTTAAGACCTTCCCTTGAGTTCTAACAGCTCTGTCTCTGTGTCTGTCTCTTTGACGGCAGGCTTCATCGCTTCGGACATGACTTCCCGAAATTCGAGCACCCAGCTGTGGCTGATCACCCACTTCCACGAGATGGGCTCCCTGTATGACTACCTGCAGCTGAGCACCCTGGACACAGCCAGCTGTCTGCGCATGGCCTTGTCCATCGCCAGCGGCCTGGCACACCTCCACGTGGAGATCTTCGGCACCCAGGGAAAGCCGGCCATCGCCCACCGAGACCTTAAGAGCAAAAACATACTTGTCAACAAGAACGGCCAGTGCTGCATCGCCGACCTGGGTAAGAGCACAGTGTTCCAGATAGGAAGCATAAGTATTATGAGGTTTCATTCAACCTGTGTTGTTTACATGACCGTTTTCTGTTATCGTGTCCATATTATGTATTGTGATGATTTTTTTTTTAAATAGCAGGGCATGTTGTCCACATCGTCTGTGGGTGGTGAGGATGTCCGGTTCTGTTTGTTGTTGGAAAGATTTGCTAGTACAGTAGGCTGTGCCACCGAACACTCCAACCCTGTTCCCTCCATGTCTGTTGATCGTTAGATGAAGAGCAGCAGAGCCGGTGGCTCGTTAAATCGTAACCAAAAATGCATTAAGGGATACTCTTGTGCACCGTGTCGCATACTCCCAATGTTCTCTGTGCTAATGATAAGTGTGAGCTATTTCAGGTGGCACACGCAATCTACTGCTACTAATTGAGACTACTACTGCGGTCACGGCCGTCACTGCTGTTAGGTTGTTTATGGAATGTTATGTTGTTTTTGCTCACGATTTAAGATGATTTTTTGTTATTTGATGTTGGACGAATAGGGTTGTTTTTGACAACAGTCCTAAACTATCAGCTTGTTTTACCATTGCTATTTTCAAATCCACCAGAGGGCAGTGTTCTCATCTTTGGATATATTCATTTGGGTTATTTACTTAAAAATAACCCAAATTAAAAATGATTTTTCTATGTGTTTTTTTGTATTTGAATTATTTTGGACATTTTTGATATAGATAGAATATCCTAACAGAGGCCTGTTTTTCTGTCCCAGGTCTCGCTGTGATGCATTTCCAAGACACAAACGAGTTAGACGTGGGAAACAACCCTAAAGTAGGCACGAAGCGCTACATGGCCCCAGAGGTCCTGGACGACTCCATCCAGATGGACTGCTTTGAGTCCTTCAAGAGAGTGGACATCTGGGCCTTTGGCCTGGTCCTGTGGGAGATCGCCAGGAGGACGGTCAGCAATGGTCTGTACAATACATGGTCCATGGTTTATTCTGTTCTCTCTCTCACTCCTCACTCCATCCAAACAACGTTGATTTGTCATATGCACAGAATACAGCCTTGTGTACACAGTGCAATTAAATAATTAATTGCAAGCTTTCCTCTCGGAACAGTGCAGCAACTATACAAAGTATCCATAAAAAAATGTAGGATTAAAAAAAGAAACCTCTAAAATGTCATGCATTTAGGACAATATGACAAAGCATGGTAAACATCTTTCCTATAGTAGTTGCATCATACAGAGTTGCTTTAGGTATATGTCTGTTACCTGCCTGTCTGTCTGTCTGTCTGCAAATGCATGCTTTTCTTGGAATATTATCTGATGTCCCTGTCAGGGTGTAGTAAAATCCTATAAAAATATGTCCAACATAATTTAGTGTCCAGCTGGCTTTTTAACGATTGATTTCACCACTTCAGAGGAAGTGTTATTTTCGCAGAAAGTCTTCAGCAATCGGATAGCATAACTGCCATATATCACTTTGCTAAGCACAAAGTTACATCGACCGTTGGCAGAACAAGCCAATAATTCAAATCCATACTTGGGCTGAGACTTAGTCAGTCACTCATTTCATCAATGAGGCAATGTGACTTTAGAGGAGTGACAGACACAACTCTCTCCATGAGTTTGTGGTCCAGTCTGGTGCTAGAGAGAGCTGGCGTCTTATCTGAAATGGATCCTGCTTTCTCCACTCCCATTTAAATGGCTTCGTGGTTATTTATAGTTGAACCTGGCTGACAGCCACACACAGGGTATTGGTTAATGCAGGACACCGCAATCTTACTTTCCCCATGACTTTCCACCTGGTACACAGTAGCAATTGAGAGCAACTATCAAAACAAATCCCCTTTGTTAGGAAATTAGCAATTTCCTGTGCTATCTCACGTATTGTGTTTGACACTTTTTATGTTACTTTAATTACTTTAAATTGCCATGCTGATGATTGTGTGATCTTACGGACATCTCCCCTGTAACTATTCCCCAGGTCGTTGCTGCAAATGAGAACGTGTTCTCAGTCAACTTACCTGGTAAAATAACGGTAAAATAAAAAAGAAATAAAAAAATCTGTGTTGTGTATTTACCCCCATACTGTGTGTAGGCATTGTAGAGGACTACAAGCCTCCCTTCCATGACGTGGTGCCCAGCGACCCCAGCTTTGAAGACATGAAGAAGGTGGTGTGTGTGGACCAGCAGAGACCCAACATCCCCAACAGATGGTTCTCAGACCCAGTGAGTACACCGAGACCAGACGAGGCGATCTGAGTTAAATGTTTACTGGTAGAGAGGGAACTAGCTAATATGTTGTCATGGAGAATAGGAGCTGCTCCAAATGTGTCAATTTAGAAGCCGTGCAGAATTCAGCACTGCCTGCTAGGTTGTCCTGCTTCATCAGACGTTCAGTTCACTTGTGAGTCTTCGAAAACAGCCTGTCAGCCGCCCACCTCATTTCCCAGGACCATTGAATACATAATACGGTCTGATGGGCAGTTAAAATCTTTTGTGCTTAGAATTCTAGCGTTTAAGAATAATTGCGTTACCCTTTGCAGAACTATAGACTTTCGCAGTTGAGGCTTAAAAATAGTATTTTGTCCAACGTCCTTTTTGTTGTTCAAATTACTGTACTTACATATTCAGGACATTTTTAAATGGGGAAAAGACTCAAAACAAGTGGAGTGGGACTCTTAACAGATTTGCTCAGTTTTTCTTCTTCTTTTCCAGACTTTAACGTCCATCTCGAAACTTATGAAGGAGTGCTGGTATCAGAATCCCTCTGCCAGATTAACGGCGCTACGCATCAAAAAGACTCTGACAAAAATCGACAACTCTCTGGACAAAATGAAAGCGGACTGTTGAGCTTCTTCCTCGTTGATGCAGAGGGAGAGAAGACCTAATGGCCTTTAAAAGATGTCAGGCAGTTTGGTTTCCTGGACAACACACAGGAGAAAAGAGACTGGTTGGGCTCAGTGCTCTTGAAGTGGCACATTGTATTTATTTGCAACACTCTTGGTGGGACACATTTTGGCATCCAAAGATGGCTTACAGGGCATTTAAAACACTGCCAATAGTCTTGGAAATTAGGTGACTATCACTTGAAAGACATAGGAATATTGAACTAACGTTCTTCAAAGAAGAGACTGTTACCTGGGCATTTGAGTATCGTTTAATCGCTTTCGAGCTACCCATTTTTCTTTTTGACACGACTTAAGTTTGAGAAACATATGAACGTATTTCATTCAGCAATATTGGCTGTGCTTTATCGCTGTTATTGCACTAGCAATGTTTGCATTCCTGACATGCAATGTTGCGGATGTATTTGGGGGAAAAAACGCAACTTGCCAAAAACATTTTTTTTAAATATTTTTTTAAAATAGTCAACACAAACTCCATATCTTAACAGTAATCAGAATTAGGAAAACGTTTTTAATTCTTACTTGGACTGCATCTCTTGCACCTCTGTTTTACGAAATTGTTAGACCAATTCTCTTGGTATTTCGTCCAAGCTGTAACTTATTTAGCTAACGCACTGTGTTGTAGAATTGTGCTGCGGACAGCTGTAGGCACTCTCTTTTATTCGTCCTTCGGAGGTGTCTTAACGTATCCTGTCGTAGAAACTTTGTATATCACCATACATTTTACATTATGTACCTGTTCTTTGTTTGGTTGTTTCATCAGCTTTATTGAGACAAATGCTAAAAGAGCAAATAAAATATTTACTAGATGACACTGAACTCAATTCATACAGGAGCACTAATATTGTCTTACGGCGTGCATTGTCTTAAGTAATTGAACTCGAACTTCAGGATTTTTCATTTCTTTAATATTTTATATCAAGGAGTGATTTCTATTAATTAAATAGAAAAAACATATAGCTGCTATCTGTCTCATATGTCATAGTCACAACATCAAATGAACCATTTTACTCTCATAATTAAAACATATCATTGGAATGATTGCCACAATATTTGTCCACCATCTACTAAAACCTGAGCATTTGTACATGTCATGATAGGGTTGCAAAAATCTGGTAACCTTTCCGAATCCCAAAATGTAGGTGGGAATAAACAGTACGTCTGGAAATACTCCCAACCAGGATTACTGGAAAACCTGGGAAGTTTGAGAACGTTAACACAGCTTTGCAACTCTGTCAGGATACGCAATATGCTGGTGGTGAGTACTAGTAGTGGTTGTTATGCAAACCACTAAGAGCATATTTTCATTTCAACAGCTCTGAATATTTTCCTTTGTCCCCCCCCCGGACTAGACAGTTCCCTTGCCTTTGCATAGTGCAGTTTCACTGACATGCCTCAGACGCAAGCTGTTCAGTGCACAAAGGACATTTTCTTGTGTCCAGCCTTTGAACTACTAAACAAATAATGAAATGCAGCAAAGTATGTAGGGCATGTTAATCCATTTCCATATTGAACACCTCTCAATCTCGACTGTAAAATACCAATTCATTTTCATTTGGGAATTGTCACAGGGTTTGCTAGGTCCTAATGACTATAAATTGAACTGCTTGAATTGTGGAGCCAGAAGAGAAACAAACGGCTGGTCTAGAATGGTAAATGGTACCAACTGCGGTGGTTCATACTCCGGAATCACCATGGGACCGGTAAAGGGCAAAGCAATGGCTATGTCAGTTGTCTGCCAGGACTTACTGTGCCCCCCCCCCCCCCCCCCCCCCCCCCCCCAAAAATTATGTTGTTGCATATTTTACATACATCCTGAGAATGGCACCTTTTCAGTACGTTTGACCAAGGCCAATAGGAATCTGGTCAGAGGTAGTGCACTATATAGGAAGCAGTGCTGTTTTGGGAGTCATTCATAGTCCATATTAACTGGTAATTTTAGCCATCTCCTGACCAGATTTAGTTTTTAGCAAGGTCTCATTTTTCTGCTTTGTGTGAATCAGGCCGGTTGATTACTCACTGTGCTTCCCATTAACGTTGCATCTCAGTAGGCCTACAAATTATAGCAAATGGCAGAATGATTTTAAACTGTAATACCCACTACAGTACTGCAAGACGACAGTAATGCATATTATTTGTGTACTTGTTTCCCCTCAGCTTTTAGGTGATGGTAGCTTTTAAATTAAAACATTGAAGCAAAGTGTTGCCTGTGGTGATAATGATCCTTCAACAGATGGCCTTGAATTCATTCTGCACATTCATTCCAAGAATGCATTCATCCAACTCCGTCACTAAGCTGGCAAACCGTTTCCTTTGAGAAACAGTTTCTTTTTCAGCTTCAAACTGACACCACGGAAAACACAAACACCTACCTGCCTCTTTCTTTCTCCCACTCTATTGCTGTCTCTCTCACACTCTCGCTTCCCCTTGAGCGGTGCCATTTATCCAGGGGCAGGACGTAGGTAGCCTTGACCTTGAGGAATAGAGAGGAACTGAGCATTAAAGCGAAAATAACCTCTACATTCGGAGTGGGTTTGTTAATGGGTTTGAAATATAGGTAACTGCCCAAAATAATAGGGAAACTTGAGTAAATGAGGGAAAGTATAATGAAAGCAGATGCTTCAACTCTGGTTCCTGAGTTAATTAAGCAATTAACTCATGTTTAGGGTCACGGATATACATTCTGGGCTAGACAATATTTTGGCTACCATGGCTATGCCTAGGATGACATTTCCCCCATCCACAGGGCACGAGTGGTCACTGAATGGTTTGATTAGCATGGCAACGATGTAAAGCGTATGCCATGGCCGTCTCGGTCACCAAAGACAGCGTTTTCCACCACCATCAACAAACCCAAATGATTTATTTCTCGTGGAAGAATGGTGTTGTATCCCTCCAATAGAGTTCCAGACTCTTGTAGAATCTATGCCAGGGTGCATTGAAGCTGTTCTGGCTCGTGGTAGCCCAACGCCTGATTAAGACACTTTATGTTGGTGTTTATTTTGTCAGTTTCCTGTAGGTTACTGTGGAAATGCACTAACAATGTGGTCACCTATGATTTGAAGGTGTGTAGTGATTTTCATGCAGGTAGCTGTATGGGAGACCATCAGTCAGATTCACTTTGCATTTACAGTCAATAGAAACGGAAGGGAACACTGCCGCAACCTCGCTTTTCAACCAAGGTGCATGAATTGACGAGCAAACTGAAGTGAAAAGAAATGAATCTATTCTTTGAGGACAGTGGAAGTTGATGTTTATTTATTTATTAAAACCGATGAAGGCTGTAAGGATGCATTGGTCAATAAAGAAGCACTTTTTTTTATCAAGTTCCACTGTCCTGAAAGAATTCAGTCAACAACAGTGCTCTTGAGTGGTTGTTGCACTGGGTCTGTGTATGGAATACCCTTAACCTTGTTCTGTTGCCCAGTTGGCTGACCTCTGCATTCTGGAAGTTACAACCCGTAGATCTACATTAGGGACCTAATATGGACAGTCCCAGACTGCGTCAGAAGCAGGGGGCTCATTTTTCTAAACCGTTTTCCTAAATTCGATACATTGGTGTCATAACGGGCATTGTGCTGCCGAGCAGCTTGGAGTTTTTCCTAACCATGTGACCTGACCAGGAGGTATGCCGGTGCCTGAGGTACTGTAGAACAGAGAACGGGGGTGCTAGTGTAGTGCATCTAGGGTGCTAGTGGTGTCTGGCTAACATGCCAAACTCTTTAGCCATTAGGCCTGGCTTTTGTACCATGTGGTTTGGCACGACGAGTGTAAAGGCAGAGGCTGAAGTAAATCACTTGTGATTTCATTCAGGGGCTCAGTCAGACACCTTGGTGTAATGGCTTTGTACACTGAAAGCTGCAAGGTTATGTTCAGCTCAGGTGAATCCCTATACATTTGTAACAGTAGAGACAGTATTTTATAGGTATAGCCCTTATTTGCAGATAGCATTCTCCATGGGTTTTTATAAATTTATTAAAACAATTGTGTTGTGTTGTTGGTATACCTGGTGAATTACAAATGTATCAGGTTTGTCTGTCCATTTAGTTGTAGATAGACAATTAGTTGGTATATACAGCACTTTGCATCAAGCTACCCTTTATAAACATGATATAGGGTTTATAAGCAGTTTATAAACGGTATTCCAGGGCGCGTTCTCGGAGTGTTCACAGACCAGCTGGAAGGTACCTTCATTGTCATTTCAACCTCTCCTTTCCCCAGTCTGTAATCCCCACATGACTCAAGCTGACCACCATCATTCCTTTTACCAAGAACTCTTGCTACCTGCCACAATGACTACCGCCCTGTAGCACTAAGATCTTTAATCATGAAGTGCTTTGACTGGCTGGCCATGGCACACGTCACCTCCATCCCAGGCACCCGGACATTTGGTTTATCACCATAGTGCCCCCGAAGCTTGTCACGAAGCTCTGGACCCTAGGGCTGTACACCTCCCTCTGCAACTGGATCCTGGACTTCCTGATGAGCTGACCCAAGGTGGTGAGAGTAGGCAACAACACCTCTGCCAGGCTGACCCTCAACACGAGGGTCCTCCAGGGCTATGTGCTTACACCCCTCCTGTACTCCCTGCTTACCCACGACCTGTGTGGCTACGCACAACTCCATCTCCATCAAGTTTGCTGACAACACGACAGTGTTAGACCTGGCAATGAGATGGTCAGACAGCAACCTCTCGCTCAACGTCAGCAAGACCAAGGAGCTGATCGTGGACTCCTGGAAACAGGGGTGCACACCTCCATCCACATCAATGGGGATGTAGTGGAGATGGTCAAGAGCTTCAAGTTCCTCAGTGTCCACATCACTGAGTACTTAACATGGGCCTCTCACACCAGAACAGTCTTGAAGAAAGCACGGCAACACATCTTCTCCCTCAGGAGGCTGAAACAATTTGGCATTGATCCTCAGGAGCTTTCACAACTGCACCATTGAGAGCATCCTGACCAGATGTCCAAGCGCACCACTGGGGGCAAGCTCCCAGCCATCCAGGATGTACATGCCAGGCGGTGTATGAAAAAGGCCCGGAAAATTCCAAAAGACTCCAGCCACCTGAGATATGGACTGTTCTCCATGTTCCCGTCCAGCAGGCGGTACCAGTGGATCAAGGCTCAGACTAACAGACTCCTAAACAGCTTCTATCCCCTAGCTATAAGCCTGTTAAATGGCTACCCACTGGGCACAAACTGGTTGAATCAAAGAAGATTTCAACCACAGGATTAGGTCCTCATTGTAACCAATTTTCAACATAGACAAATATGTTGAATTTGTAAATTTTTTGAAACGATGCCAGATCTTCAACGTTATATCCACTATCAGAAAAAAACAATAGTCTGGGCTGCACCTCCTACTGGACAGTTGATCTATCTATATAGTTATTCATTTGGTCTCCCATCCAGCCCTGCTTATCTTCGATATTTGTCACACACTACTACCAATGTGTTATCATGAGAATGATTCTCGATCTTTTAATAACTAAATATATTTACTGTTGCTATTGAAATGTAACCATTTTTTTACAAGTCATATATCATCAGTGAGTCTATTTAGGCCTCTAAAGTATAGCATTTGCAAAGTCATCACCAGCTATTGTTTCAATTCAACCCAGGGTTCAACTAAAAATAGGCAATACACATAGGCCTAGGGTTTCAAGCTTTGGTTGTCTTCAAGTTAATCATTAATGTTGGATTCACGTCTCCATCTCAACCAATAATTGAATTTAAAGAATAGGACTTTATTTAAAGTGCTTTTAAGTTGATTGTTTTTTAAATTTGATTTTAGGTTGAGATGGAGACGTGAATCTAACATACAGTTGAAGTCTGAAGTTTACAGTTAAACTCAGTTTTTCACAATTCCTCGTGTAACTGAGTTTTGTAGGCCTCCTTGCTCGAACATGCTTTTTCAGTTCTGCCCACACATTTTCTATAGCATTGAGGTCAGGGCTTTGTGATGGCCACTCCAATACCTTGACTTTGTTGTCCTTAAGCCATTTTGCCACAACTTTGGAAGTATGCTTGGGGTCATTGTCCATTTGGAAGACCCATTTGCGACCAAGCTTTAACCTCATGACTGATGTTGCTTCAATATATCCAGATAATTTTCCATCCTCATGATGCCATCTATTTTGTGAAGTGCACCAGTCCCTCCTGCAGCAAAGCACCCCCATAACATGATGCTGCCACCCCCGTGCTTCACGGTTGGGATGGTGTTCTTCGGCTTGCAAGCATCCCCCTTTTTCATCCAAACATAACGATGGTCATTATGGCCAAACAGTTCTATTTTTGTTTCATCAGACCAGAGCACATTTCTCCAAAAAGTACGATCTTTGTCCCCATGTGCAGTTGCAAACCGTAGTCTGGCTTTTTTCTGGCGGGTTTGGAGCAGTAGCTTCTTCCTTGTTGAGCGGCCATTCAGGTTATTTTGATATAAGACATGTTTTACTGTGGATATAGATACTTTTGTAACTGTTTCCTCGAGCAACTTCACAAGGTCCTTTGCTGCTGTTCTGGGATTGATTTGTACTTTTCACACTAAAGTGTATTCATCTCTAGGAGACAGAACACGTCTCCTTCCTGAGCGGTATGACGGCTGTGTGGTCCCATGGTGTTTATACTTGGGTACTATTGTTTGTACAGATGAACGTGGTACCTTCAGGCATTTGGAAATTGCTCCCAAGGATGAACCAGACTTGTGTAGGTCCACAATTTTTTTTCTTCTGATGTCTTGGCTGATTTCTTTTGATTTTCCCATGATGTCAAGCAAAGAGGCACTGAGTTTGAAGGTAGACCTTGAAATACATCCACAGGTACACCTCCAATTGACTCAAATGATGTCAATTAGCCTATCAGAAGCTTCTGAAGCCATGACATAATTTTCTGGAATTTTCCAAGTTGTTTAAAGGCACAGTCAACTTAGTGTATGTAAACTTCTGACCCACTGGAATTGTGATACAGTGAAATAATCTGTGAACAATTGTTGGAAAAATTACTTGTGTCCTGCACAAAGTGGATGTCCTAACCGACTTTCCAAAACTATAGTTTGTTAACAAGAAATTTGTGGAGTGGTTGAAAAACACTTATTTTGGATTCATTAAAACTCGTTTGTAAACTTCCGACTTCAACTGTATCAATTATTCATTTTGTAGACAAACTGGATTTTGAATTGTTTGGTTGTCAATGCAGCTACTGTAAATATCAACATTTGAAGGAGATGTAATCTTCTGCTTGGACAGTTCCATCTGTGCCACTGACTTAGTCTGGCTTTAATTCCAGCTTGTCTACAAATTAATAAATGTTATGTTGGATTCATGTCTCCATCTCAACCAAAAATCTATCTAAGTTAAAGACTAGAACTATGTAAATCTAATCAATCCTTAAATGCTCTTTCAACAAAGTTTGATTTAGTCCTACTCTTTAACTTTGATTCTTGTTTGAGATGGAGACGTGAATCCAACATATCAATGATTAATTTGTTGACCAAACACAATTCAATATCACTTTTGTAAAACAGTAAATAACCTATTAACTTGTCGACAAGTTAACAAATATGTTGTATTCATGTCTCCATTCTAAACCAAAAATACAAGTTAAAGAATAAGGGTTCAAATGAAACTATCCAAGCGTGAGAGATCCTTTTAAATGTTGATATTTGGTTTCTTGGTCAACCAAACACAATTCAAAATTACGTTTTTTAAATACAGTAAATAGCTTATGTTACAAACTAATGTAACCGTATTTATTCAACTTTAAAATTAGTTACATATCCATTGCTGCATGTTAAGGTTACTGTAACTATAAATGTCTTATGTAATCATACAAAGCGTGCATGTTCAAGAGCATGCAAAGGTCGCAGGTCTGAGGAGATCTTCAGATCTTCAATAATCTGCACAGAATCTTGTACAGCATTGATCACTTGCACCGTGTACTTTTAATGTAATCTCAACTGCAATCCAAGTCATTTGGTTGTGCTTTAACACGTGAAATTGTTGTATAAATAGAAAGTATCTGACATTGTATTACCAATTTAATTGAGGTATGTAAATGGTTGAAAGCAAAGTGATTACACATTTAGATGTTTTTCCATTGGAATTTGCTGTGCTTTTAGATGGTTGAAAGCATAGTGATGACACAAACTTCTGGCTGTCTTTATGAGTGGGTGAATAAAGGTTGAAATCTCATTGATCGTCTCAACCAAATATTACACACATTTCCACATTTGAAATGAGGGGGTGTGCCCAGTGGGTAATAGCTACTGCTCTCCCTCCCACAGACTATCCTCACTGACTCTATGCACATCCACAGGTTTGTACCCACTTAGGCACAAAACCTACGCTGTTGGTAAAGTGATTATTTATTTGATGTATTATTCAATGTGTTATTATCAATACACACAGTCACTACAAAGATACAGGTGTCTGTCCTAACTCAGTTGCCGGAGAGGCCAATACTGGCTTGAAAACAGTTAGTCTAATGGCTGTGATAGGAGAAAAATCCGGATGGATCAACAACGTTGTAGTTAATCCTCAATGCTAACTTAAATGACAGAGTAAAAAGAAGGAAGCCTGTACAGAATACAAATATTCCAAAATATGCATCCTGTTTGCAATAAGGCACTAAAGTAAAACTGCAAAAAAATGTGGCAAAGATGAACTTTATGTTCTAAATACAAAGTGTTATGTTTGGGGCAAATACAACACAACACTGAGTACCACTTTATATTTTCAAGCACGGTGGTAGCTGCATCATGTTATGGGTATGCTTGTCATCGGCAAGGACTGGGGAGTTTTTCAGCATAAAAAAGAAACGGAACGGAGCTAAGCACAGGCAAAATCCTAGAGGAAAACCTGGTTCAGTCTGCTTTCCACCAGACACTGGGAGACAAATCCACCTTTCAGTAGGACAATAACCTAACCTATCTATGGCAAAACTTGAAAATAGATGTCTAGCCATGATCAACAACTAACTTGACAGAGCTTAAAATGTTTTTAAAAAACAATATGCAAATATCGTAGAATCCACATGTGCAATGCTCTTAGAGACTTACCCAGAAAGACTCGCAGCTGTAATTGCTGCCAAAGGTCATTCTAACATGTATTGACTAAGTGGTGTGAATAGTTATGTACATTTATTTTCTGTATTACATTTTCAATAACAATTTTTGGGGGTCTAAAAATATGTTTTCACTTTGTCATTATGGAGTATTGTGTGTAGATGGGTGAGAAAATTATTAAATAAATACATTTTGAATTCAGATTGCAACACAACAAAACATGGAATAAGTCAAGAGGTATAAATACTTTCTGAAAGTACTGTATATCCTACTACCAGTTACGTTTTTATGTCTATACCCACCTCAGGCACTCCAGTACCCCTGCACATTGAATGAGGTACTGGCACTGACCTGTATATACTTGAATTCTCATGTTTCTAACTCGCATCATAGTTCTTGTGTGATTTGTATTATAATTATAATTATCACTGTACTGTTTTACACCTGTTGTATACCCACGTACACCTGTTGTATACTGTGCACGTGGGGAGGCACAGGGCACAAAAAAATTCGGAATGGTGACATTCGCGCGATCGGTTTTCAATTGCTCATTTGCACGTCACGCCAATGATATCATGTCACTGTGTGAGACTGTGGGTCAATTAACCTTGTCGGAGTGGGCACCCTGATTCTAGTTTGTGAGCTAGGCAGGCTATTGCCTGGGATGGTTTCCCACTTAAAAGTAAGAGATGGGGAGGGGGCGGGGATAGGTTGACCTCCGGTCTCCCCACTGGAAGCACGAGGAAGGGGGAGCGGGGGAATCTATCAAATAGCGCACATCTAACTTTGTACAGTACTAATGTGATTAGTAAAATCAGTCACACTATGAAATGCACCAAATAAACCACAATTAATTCATAGAACTGTGAATATGTAGTTTCTCATACATATTGTTGCATTTTTTCCCTTTTTTTTGCAAAATCGTTAAGAATAATATAAAACCAGTCTGCACACCACCAAGGTGAATTGGTTTAGTCTGGACTCTTGGTTGACAGTGTTGGGGGATGGGAAATGTATTGATGCTCGAGTGCCAAATCAACACACATGGATAAGAAAAGGTCTAAGCCATCAGGTGCCCAGTTTAGGAAAAAGAGGAAAGAAGAAGAGGAGAAACGTGTAAAAGATAAAAGGTATGCAGCTATGTCATCTCTTTATGAGTAATGAAATAGGCTAGTATAACACTTATGTTTGTTAGACTATGTTGCTTGCTATGCTATTATACATAGGGCTAAAGTATTCCGTTTTCTGTCCAACTAGCTTACATAACATTGGATATAATTTCACACAGTTTCATCATGACAATGTGTGTAGCCTGCAGCAAAACGATTACAACCTAACTAGCACATTGATTTGGTTAACTTTCATTGAGGTGACATAAAGGTTTTCTGTGATTGTATTGACTAGGTCCTGAGCTCAGTAAGGGGAATGTCCAATGCTGTAGGCTAACTTAAAAACTTCTTGTGAATAGGGGGGGTGCTGTTTTCACTTTGGAAAAAATTGTGCCCAAATGAAACAGCCTCGTACTCTGTTCTAGATCATACAATATGCATATTATTATTACTATTGGATAGAAAACACTCTGACGTTTCTAAAACTGTTTGAATTATATCTGTGAGTAAAACAGAACTCATTTGGCAGCAAACTTCCATACAGGAAGTGAAAAATCTGAAAACGAGGTTCTGTGTCAGGGCCTGCCTATTCAACTGGGTTTTATTCATGGATCTGTATGCACTTCATACGCCTTCCACTAGATGTCAACAGGCAGTAGAAGGTTGAATGGGGTGTCTAGCTTGATGTGAGGCCGAATAAGAGCTTTTGGAGTGGCAGGTCCGGTCTTTTGTCAGTTTTCGACGGCGCGCAGGGGAACCTCACATTGTCTTCTGAAAAGCGTTCGGTATACACTACGAATTGCTCCGGCTCTCATTTTATTGGATACATATGAGAAGAACATCATAAAGTAGGATTTTCAACCGAGTTTGACTAGTTTATTCGACGTTTATTGGGAATTTTGGAATTTTTCGTTCCAAGCGCCAAGAGTGGATGGGCATGTTCGCGCCACAATGCTAGCCAAAGTTGCTAATTCGACAGAAGAAATGGACATTCTAAAACCAAACAACGATTTATTCTGGACCTAGGACTCCTTGCACAACATTCTGATGGAAGATCAGCAAAAGTAAGAGAATATTTATGATGTTATTTCGTATTTTTGTGGTAAATGTTGGCTCCAACAAGGCGGATAATATGTGAGCGCTGTCTCACAATACTGCATGCTGTATGTTGTACTAAAGTTATTTAAAAAAAATCTAACACAGCGGTTGCATTCAGTATCTTTCATTTGCTGTACAACATGTATTTTTTAGTAAAGTTTATGATGAGTTCTTTGGTTAGATTAGATGACTGTCCAAAATATCTCCGGACAATTTGGTGAATTGTTGCTACGTATTCACAATGTATAACCACGATTTGTAGCTATAAATATGCACATTTTCGAACAAACCATAAATGTATTGTATAACATGATGTTATGAGACTGTCATCTGATGAAGTTGTTCAAGGTTAGTGATTCATTTTATCTCTATTTCTGGGTTTTGTGAAAGCTATTTTGGCGGTGAATAAATGGCGTTGTGTGTTTGGCTATTGTGGTGAGCTAATAGAAATATATATTCTGTTTTTGCTGTAAAACACTTAAAAAATTGGAAATATTGGCTGGATTCACAAGATGTTTATCTTTCATTTGCTGTACACCATGTATTTTTCATAAATGTTTTAGGTTGAGTATTTATTTATTTCACGTTGCTCTCTGTAATTATTCTGGCTGCTTTGGTGCTATTTGTGATGGTGGCTGCAATGTAAAACTACGATTTATACCTCAAATATGCACATTTTCGAACAAAACATAAATGTATTGTATAACATGATGTTATAAGACTGTCATCTGATGAAGTTGTTCAAGGTTAGTGATTAATTTTATCTCTATTTCTGGGTTTTGTGAAAGCTACCTATGCGGTGGAAACATGGTGAAAACATGGCGTTGTGCGTTTGGCTATTGTGGTGAGCTAATATAAATACATAGTGTTTTCGCTGTAAACATTTTAAAAATCGGAAATGATGGCTGGATTCACAAGATGTTTATCTTTCATTTGCTGTATTGGACTTGTGATTTCATGAAATTATATTATATGATATCCCTGCTATGCTAGTCAGCTTTTTTGATGAGGATGCTCCCGGATCCGGGATGGGTATCACTGAAAGGTTAAAAGTTGTCTATATTATGCTGATATTTTGTATATTTTGTGATATATTGAGTATTTTGGGGTGTCCTTTGCTTAGAATTAGCCAACAAGGTTGTATGGTTCATTTGGTTCCTATTCTGAAAGTTTGATAAATTGTGCATAATGACATGCATATTTAATTCTGCAACAGATGTATTTAGGGTGTCAGACTCACATACTGTATTTCAATGCAAATTAAGGAGCACTACTGAAATATTTTGGAGCACCCTCTGGCACTGGCCAGGATGAGGAGCCATCCACCTCCTCAGCCACACAGGCCTCTTCAGAAATGATCTCGTAGCCTCAGGATGAGGAGCCGTCCACCTCCTCAGCCACACAGGCCTCTTCAGAAATGATCTCGGAACCTCAGGATGAGGAGCCATCCACCTCCTCAGTCACACCGGTGTCTTCACAAATGTTGTCCGAGGATGAGAATGAAGACCCATTCGCTTCCACTTCTCCCCAGCAGAATTCTTCAGGTGTGTTTGTGCGTGTGTGTGTGTGGGTACACGCACGTGTTTGTGTGCTTCCCTGCATAACATAAACAAAATAAATCATTTCCCTTTTGCAAAGTTTTAAGTTTCCATATTGTAGGTAACAATGATGATTTTATTATTACTGGGTATGTATGTGGGATGTTCCACCACTATAAATGTTGTGAATAACCTGTGTAAATTAAAGCCCATGTGCTCTCCATTAGAAATGCCTGTACTGTAGCAGCATCCCCACCAAACCCTGCTGCTGAGGATGAACCGCTGTCTACAGACCCTACTGACTGGCCTTCAGTTCTGACTGACAGAATTCAGACACTAGTTTGCAGAGGACCAAGTGAGGTACCACCTAACTTTTTTTCCCCAAGGAATGAGAGTGATGGAAGAAGTTGCCACCACTAGTATTTCAGGAAGACCTTGGTGAGTGGTGAAAAAATCCCTAGAAGTTGGTTGGTGTTTTCTGAAAGAAACAGCCTCTTGTGCTTCTGCTGCAAACTCGTTTCTAAGAAGAAAATTAATTTAGCAAACTCAGGACTGACGGACTGGAAACATGCAAGTTCTTTGCTGACTTCACACGACAACAGTCCAGAACACCAAAACTGCATGAATACATGGAAAGAACTGGCAATGAGGATCAAAAAAGGGGAAAAATTGATAAGCATGAGATGGCACTTATGGAGGCTGAGAGGATAAGATGGAGAGAGGTGTTGACACATCTGATTTACTATTGTGCAGTCTCTGGCAATTAGACATCTGGCACTAAGGGGACACACAGACACTGTACTCTCCATCAAATGGAAATTTCCCCAGAGGTTCACCTGATGGCACAATTTGATCCAGTCATGAAAGAGCACCATAACCGTGTCCAAAAAGGGACCTTGAGTCACACCACCAGCTACCTTGGCCACCAAATACAGAATGAACTCATTGATTTGTTAAGCAGCAAGGTCATTTCAATAATGGTGAGTGATATCAAGCGGACAATTTTTCTCTATCATTCTAGATTGCACCCCAGATGTCAGCCACACTAAACAGTTGTCAGTTGTGATTAGAATTGTCTCACTGAAGGAGGAGCCCCACATAAAAGAACATTTTTATGGGGTTATTGGAGGCAGAGGAGTCCACGGGCCAACATTTGGCATCCCTGATTCTCAAAAGATTAGAGGAGCTAAAAATTCCTTTTGAGGACTGCAGAGGACAGTCTTATGATAATGGGGCCAACATGAGAGGCAAAAACAAAGGTGTCCAAGCCAGACTCTGGAAATGAATCCAAGAGCTATATTTGTGCGATGTGTGGCTCACACATTGAACCTGGTTGTGGCTGATGCTGCTAAAAGTTCTGTCGATGCCACTTTGCCATCTTACACAAACTGTACACCTTGTTCTCAGCCTCCACACAGCGATGGGCCATCCTGAAAAAACAAAAAGACTGAGACAAGATGGGAGAGTAACGTTAAGGGTGTCGAGCCACTGAGGTATCAGGCAGCACCGGTGAGAGAGGCACTGATTGAGTTGAAGGATCAAACCAAAGACCCTGTGATAAAGATTGAGGCCCAGTCCTTGTCAGCTTCAGCATCTGTACAGTGGTGTGGTATGACATCTTGAGCCAGATCCAACATGTGAGCAAGCTGATGCAGTCTCCCAGTATGCATGTGGATGTTGCAGTCAGTCTTCTCAGAAAGACAGAGAGAGGTCTCAGCAACTACAGGGCAACAGGCTTTATGACTGCACAAGCGTCAGCCAAGGATATTTGCGAGGGTATGAATGTAGAGGCCGTTCTACAACAAAAAAGGCTGAGGTCCACAAAGCGGCACTTTTCATACGAATCATTTGATGAGCCTTTGAGTGATGCCCTGAAGAAGCTGGTGGTGACATTTTTCAATTACGTTTTCTATATTGGAAAATGGGGGAGAGAAGTTTTGGAGTGCTGTCAACCTGCCAAAGTCTCTTAAATGAGGAGCTGAAAGAACAATGTGAGTCCCTTAGTATGACACTGCACTATAAAGACCGCTCAGACTTGGATGGCAGAGATCTTGCACAGGAATTGAAGACCTTGCCTGACTTGCCATCGAAGACTATGACCCTGCTTGAGCTGCTGATATTTATACACGAAAGGGAGCTCTCAGAAATGTATCCACATGTGTGGACTGCTCTCAGAATTTGTTTTACTCTTCCATTGACCGTAGCTGAAGCAGAGAGGAGCTTTTCAAAGTTGAAGCTCATCAAATCCTACCTGAGGTCCACCATGTCACAGGAACGCCTTAGTGGCCTTGCTGTCATCAGTATTAACCATGCAATTGCTGGGCAGATTTCTTATGATGATGTAATTGATGACTTTGCATCAGGGAAGGCAATAAAGGTCAGGGTTTAATGGCAGTTGTGCAATTTAGTTTCTGTGTTTCTTGTTTGAAGTGCAATAGTGTAATAATCAGGTTTTCTTCTTTATAAGTGTGTTATTCTATTTGTTTGATAGGAATTGTGTTTTTTGTTAGCAATAGTGTAATAATCAGGTTTTCTTTTTTATTTGTATTTATATATTATTTTATTTCTTTATTTCTTTTTGATATTTATGAGTCTTATTTTTGTATATATTTTTATATTTATATAGTTTCAAATGGTATGATACATTTTGGTGGGGGGTTCGCTCAGGGAGCCATACACGCTAGAACCGCCACTGACTTGACGAATAAACGTTGAAACTTGAAACGATTTATAAACGAGTTTATAGATAGTAAAATGGGAAAACAAAATACTGCTTATCTTAGACTTGGATCTATTTTTTATACAGGCTTTTATCTTAGATGTTTTGACTGGTGACAATATTGCTTTACTGCGGCAAGGCAATATTGTCTTCTGAAATGCCTAAATAGGGAAATGAGAAAAGGAGAATGCAGCTGATTGTGGTGCCAGATGCAGATGTGGGTCATCAGTCCTCACAAACATGTTTTAATTGTACCTCTATGATTTTTTTGGGGAAAACCTTAACCCTAGCACAGGACAATTTATAAATGGTAAACTTATTGAATGTAGGCTCAAATTTTTGTTTATGACAGACAAGTGTGCTCCACGATTAACTGGTTGCTATTGACATAGTCTATAGAGGACAACTTCTCAGACATTCGGCAGTTAAGGGACGTTCGTTCAGAACTATCTCATTCGCATGTCTTTATCGGTGGGCTTGAGCGTTAATCCCTTTAAATTCCAGTCAACAGAGGCGGAGCAAATCACCCTACTGCGTATTCAGTTCTCTCACTTGTTATTTAGTGGAGCAATGCGAAGTGTGCACATGACGGATTTACCACGAAAGTAATGATTTACTCTAGAAAAACGGCATAGACAGGCGTCCGCGAACCAAGCAGATGGTGCTCCTCCGGCCATGACTCGTACCAGGCTCCCCACGGTTGAAGCGGCGTTGATATTTCTATCTGTCGCACAGCTGAGCACAGGTAGGCTATATGACAAACGTTCTCTGGGTTTCTTATTTAAACAGTGCGACCACTGCATGTATTTTAGGCGGTAATTGTAGGCTCTTTTGCTGTGTCTTATGCTCATTTCTTGACGGTCATGAGCTCACCGGAGTACTGGCATCTCAAACGTTCTACTGCTTGAGCTTCGGTTCCTTTTATAGAATATTAGCTCAAAAGCATTGTGCGACTCCTGCACCTAAATATAAACCGTACCGGCACCCAAAATGATTACCGGGACCTATTTCAGTCCAAGTCGAGTACTGTTTATGCTGTAACGTTCGTTAGTTGGACTTCAAATTTACAGTCTGATAGTTTGAGTAGACTCAGTCATATGATGACTGCCGTTCATGTATGATACAGTTTGCTACATATCTTTTTGTGAACACATTTTGGACCCTGAACAGTATGCAATATCCACACTGTGTAATCATCTGAAAAATAGCTCATGTCAAAAGATCAGTCTTAAACGTGGTTTATTTTGAATCAACGTGATCGACGTTCACAGGTTCATGTGCAATATGACTTGTGTAGGCTGTAGGCTACTCTGTCATAAACCTAATTTACTCTATAGTGTTAAAATGAATTGTATTTTCCGGAGGCTCAATTTGTTCCACCTTTGTAAAATGAACCGAACACAAATGTTAATACCTTTTACATGTTTATTTATTATTATGTTGCTTTTAAAACGTTTTATTTACAGTACTATGATGGACGTTTATTTTCTATGAATGGGTAGATGTAATGTTAACTCATGAATAGAGGCTCTTTACATTCAACAGTAAAGCCCCCGATAAAGTAGGAGTTTTTTTTCTTACTTAGGTCCATTTACATAAAACAGTTAGATATTACTCATTCATCTTCTCTCATTTTCTCACCAAGCATTTTCAAAGGTTTTGGTTGGACTATATCCTACCACAATGTTGTATGGTCTGTGCCTTGATGGTGCAGACTGTTTAAGAGACTTTACAGAAGCTATGTCATATGATCTAAAATCCTGGCATTGGCACTTATTCTGCTGATTACGGCTATTTCGAAGAAGGGTCTACTTGAGTAAAGGACATCACGGTGCTTGCTTAGTGAGTACCGCTCCTTCTTTTGATTGGGCTCGCATGAGGCTCGAACCCAGGACTTCTGCATTGCTAGCACACGTGAAGATGTTTCTGAACATGTTTACATTTATGTGGATGCTACCATCATGAATGATGAGAGGGTTAGAGGGACAAAGGTTAGCATGTTTGGTTGTAGCCTCTGTAACTTTCCCACTCATCATTATTAATGAATTATTCATCATTTTTCTTAATCATGGCATCTTCCATATAGCCTAACTCTCGCACACTCACACATTTAATATATATTTTTTCTTTTTGACTACTGATACTTTTTTTTACATATATAATTAGGAGGTTTTATCTGTTTTAACAACCTTATTTTTTTATTTTTAACGTACATATTGTATATTGCAGTGGAGGCTGCTGTGGGGAGGATGGCTCAATAATGACTGGAACGGAGCAAACGGAATGGCATCAAACCTGGAAACCATGTGTTTGATGTATTTGATACCATTCCACTGATTCCGCTCCAGCCATTACCAAGAGCCCGTCCTCCCCCAATTAAGG
Organism: Salvelinus fontinalis; assembly: GCF_029448725.1. Classification (NCBI taxonomy): domain Eukaryota; kingdom Metazoa; phylum Chordata; class Actinopteri; order Salmoniformes; family Salmonidae; genus Salvelinus; species Salvelinus fontinalis. Next base: position 9,862,517 of record NC_074683.1, read on the forward strand.
TGCCACCAACCTCCTGTGGTACAGTGGTTCCAACCACACCTGCACACTGTTTAAAAAAAGTATATATATATTTTTTAGTCTATATTGGTGTTTATAACCTGTTTTCTTTTGAGCAAATACATTAAACTTAAAGTAAATTCTAACCTTTTGACTACTTTAATACACTATAAGTGAATTTTGTCCAAATATACTTGTGACTTCTTCAAATAGGGGGACTAGATATAAGTGCTTTAATTTCTAAACAGTAAAACAGATATGAATGAATATACCCTCAAATAAGATGACGTTCTGTACTGTCGCCTCATATGAAACATTTGATCTAAAATGCTGGAGTATAGAGCCAAATGTAAACATTTTTAGCTTCCCTGTCCAAATACATAAGGAAGGGAGTGTATGTCTAACACATTTCAAGATGCATTACAAGGTTACATTTTTCAACAAAAATGAACAATTATTATGATAACTGTGGTCATTTGCATGACAATTAATAATTATCCAAACTTCTACAAGCCCATGGGGATAAGCAAGAACAGCAAGTGAGACCCAATCATCACTATAAGATAATTATGAGGTGACCATTTACAGTATATCAGCTGCTTGTAGTAACAATTGCAGTGTGGTTTTAATGATTTGTCATGATTGTGAACCACAGATGGCAATCAAGACATAGTATCCAGAGCCACAGGTTGCCTGCATGTCAGAGCTGGTTTCCCCATTAGTTAGATCTTTATTGTACATAGGCACTGTGTAATTTGCTGACTTTATGAGTAGGTATAATTTACCAGACATCCAACTGTTCACAATAGAGTGCCTCTTATGCTAGAAACCCTCTTGTATCTTAGTGTGCCTGTCCATGCTTGCCATACAACCCTCTTCTTTCGCGATAGCTAATGGGAAGGGCAGTGTATAATGTAAACACTCAATGGTAGATGGAGCGGCAGGTAGCATAGTTTCGATCCCACCTTAGACAGGCGAAATCTGGAGTGCGCTGGCAACCGGAGAGTTGCTGGCATCATCCTAGATGCCATTGCTCTAGGGGCTTTACACTGCAGCTGACCCATTGCTTCCAGACCCTCAGGGGTATGTGTGTGTGTGTGTGTGTGTGTGTCTCGGTTGAGTTGTGAGCATAAAGACACGTTTCCGTTCTCTGTAAGTTAAGGAACAATAGAGTACATAATATCAGGGACTGACCCTGCATTTAAGGTGTGTTTTGATCATCATTTAGTCGGTGTCAGGTAGCCAGACCCATTTGATGCCTACTTCTATAGCAAAAAGGTTGCTCGCTTTGTCAGGAATAGGCGCAATCTGGGAAACGGGCCCAAATACTTTTGTGACAGTGTATATATACAAAAAATGAATTCATACTCTTATTAAAAAGTGAAATTCCAACTTCGTGATGGAGGAAGTCACCCAGGAATCTTGTAAAGGCATATGTAAAATATGGACAAGTGAAGTCATTACCACATTTCACTGTTTTGAACACAACATACATTTGGAATGGATTAGTCTATTCATCTTCCCATCAGTAGTGTTGGTGAACATCTGAGGGCGTTCTGATATTCAGAGAAATCGAGCTTCGCTCAGACATGTAGCGGGGACCTGAGAGAATGATCTGAGAGATTCCCTGCAGGTCCAATCAGGAAAACCTCTCTGCCCTTATTAAAGATGGACACAGACCGATAGTATAGACCTACCTCACAAGTAGGAGAGCCATGCTGTCCTCATCGAATCAGGACAGGAGTGGGTAGAATCTCCAAGAAGAGCACAAAATTATCTGGGTGTTAATATCTGGGTTCTAAATGAACAGGCATTATACTTGTTTCCCCTGCCACTGAATTGATTAAAAAAATACTGTTTTCCATGCTGTCGCTGAGATGGCTTCTTCTGAAACATGAGTTATACAGCTGTTAATGTTCTTCAGACGTCTAAGTGATATGCAAAGCCTGGCAAGAAAGGCTCTAGAAAATCACAAACGTAAGCGTGTACTAAGAAATGTCTTAAGCCAGACGTCTGATGTCCCCCTGTTGTTTCAGCTCTGAAGTGTGTGTGCCAGCTATGTACCAACAACACCTGTGAGACAGGCGCGGACGGGGCCTGCTGGAACTCTGTGATGCTGATCAACGGGAAGGAGGAGGCCGTCAAGTCCTGTCTGTCCCCGGCCGAGATGAGGGGACAAGTCTTCTGCTACAGCTCCCGGAACGTCTCAAAGAGGCACTGCTGCTTCACAGACTTCTGCAACAACGAGACCCTGCATCTGCATCCAGGTAGTTATGAAGCTTTGGTAGTTAGTTTTATTTATTAGCACTTTTGGTGCAATCTTTGCAAGTATGTGGTAACTTTTCACAACTTTTAGCCAAATTCAAAACAGATCATCAGAATGGCAATTTTCAATTGACTAAGTACAACACACAAAATGATACACTCACTTTTCACCACTGCTTTACTAAAATTGCATTGGCCAATACAGTACAGTACTACTGTAATATATGCCATTTACAGTCCACACATGTTGGTATGTGACCCCAGTGGGAAAACTGGTTTTGCTAGTGCCATGCTCTTAGGACCACTACAATACATAAGTACAATAAAATACTGTAAAATACAAGACACAATTACAGTACAGGTGGAAGATGTATGATTGCCATCCCCATGAGCGTACCACCCTCCTTCAGGCCGTGGATGAGGCATGCAATGATTTCAATCCAGACCTACAGTGCCTTCAGAAAGTATTCACATATCTTGGCATTTACCACATTTTGTTATGTTACAGCCTGAATTTAAAATGGTTTACATTGAGATTTAATTTGTCACTAAGCCTACACACAATACCCCATAATGTCAAAGTGGAATTATGTTGTTAGATTTTTTTAAACATAAAAAAAGAAATGAAAAGCTGAAGTGTCTTGAGGCAATTAGTATTCAACCCCTTTGTTACCTCATCTCTGTACCCCACACATACAATTATCTGTAAGGTCCCTCAGTCGAGCCCGGAATTTCAAACACAGATTCAACTACAAAGACCAGGGAGGTTTTCCAATGTCTCTCAAAGAAGTGTCTCTCTATTGGTAGATGGGTAAAAATAAAAAGCTGACATTGAATATCCCCTTTTTTATTTATTTTTTACAATTTTGAGCATGGTGAAGTTATTAATTACACTTTGGATGGTCACTATAAAGATACAGGTGTCCTTCCTAAATCAGTTGCCAGAGAGGCCAATGGTGACTTTAAAACAGTTACAGAGGTTAATGGCTGTGATAGGATGGATCAACCACATTGTACACAATGCTAACCTAATGGACAGAGTGAAAACAAGGAAGCCTGTACAGAATAAAAAATATTCCATAACATGCATCCTGTTTGCAACAAGGCACTAAAGTACTGCAAAAAAATGTGGCAAAGCAATTTCCATTTTGTCCTGAATACAAAGTGTTATGTTTGGGGCAAATCCAATACAACACATTACTGAGTACCACTCTCCATATTTTTAAGCATACTGGTGGCTGCATCATGTTATGGTTATGCTTGTATTTGTTAAGGACTGTGGAGTTTTTCAGGATAAAAACAAAACTAAATGGAGCTAAGCATAGGCAAGCTCAGAGAGGAAAGCCTAGTTCAGTCTGCTTTCAACCAGACACTGGGAGATGAACGTGCCTTTCAGCAGGACAATAACCTAAAACACAAGGCCAAATCTACACTGGAGTTGCTTACCAAGAAGACAGTGAATGTTCCTGAGTGGCCTAGTTAGAGTTTTGACTTGAATCTGTTGGAAAATCTATGGCAAGACCTGAAAAAGGTTGCCGAGCAATGATAAACAACCACACATTTTACAGAGCTTGAAGAATTGGACAAATGTTGCACAATCTAGGTTTGAAAAGCTCTTAGAGACTTACCCAGAAAGACTCACAGCTGTAATCACTGCCAAAGGTGATTATAACCTGTATTGACTCAGCGGGTTGTATAATTGTCTAACGAAAATATAATAGTTTTATTTTCCATATACAGTACCAGTCAGAAGTTTGGACACACCTACCTACTCATTCAAGGGTTTTTCTTTATTTTTTCAATTTTATACATTGTAGAATAATAGTGACGACATAAACACTATGAAATAACACACATGGAATCATGTAGTAGCCAAAAAATATATATTTTATATTTGAAATTCTTCAAAGTAGCCACCCTTTGCCTGGTGATAGCTTTGCACACTCTTGGCATTCTCTCAACCAGCTTCATGAGGTAGTCACCTGGAATGCATTTCAATTAACAGGTGTGCCTTGTTAAAAGTTAATTTGCGGAATTTTTTCCCTTCTTAATGCATTTGAGCCAATCAGTTGTGTTGTGACAAGGTAGGGGTCGTATACAGAAGATAGCCCTGTTTGGTAAAATTCCAAGTCCATATTATGGCAAGAACAGCTCAAATAAGCAAAGAGAAACAACACTCCACTCACTCACTATCAGTCAAAGGTTTTAGAACATCTACTCATTCAAGGGTTTTTCTTTATTATTACTCTTTTCTACATTGTATAATAATAGTTATGACATCTAAACTCTGAAATAGCACATGTGGAATAATGTAGTAACAAAAACCAAACAGTTATTGGGAGTGCTATTTTCATGTCCGGATGAAGTGTGCCCAAAGTAAACTGCCTGCTACTCAGGCCCAGAAGCTTGGATATGCATATAATTGGTAGATTTGGATAGAAACACTCTAAAGTTTCTAAAACTGTTTGAATAAAGTCTGTGAGTATAACAGAACTGATTTGGCAGGCGAAACCCCGAGTACAATCTATCCAGGGAATTTTTTGTTGTTGATGTCAATCTGTTTTCCATTGGTTTTCTATGGCAAGGCTGTTTTTAATAGAAATATTCTTGCAGTTCCTATAGCTTAAACTAGATGTCAACAGTCTTTAGAAATTGGTTGAGGTTTTTCTTTAGAGAAATTAAGAAGTAGCCCTGTTATTTTCTTGTGTCACTCCAGGTGTACTCTAATGATTTGGTGCGCACAACCTGGAACATGGTTTCTTTGTTTTCGTCCGGTATTGAACACAGTTTCTCCCGTCTTAAATTTTATCAATTATTTACGAAAAAAAATACCTAAAGTTGAATTCCGAAAGTTGTTTGAAATGTTTGGACAAAGATTACAGGTAACTTATGAGAGATTTTGTAGTCATGTAGCGTGAGTTGGAACCAGTGTTTTTCTGGATGAAATGTGCCAAATAAATTGACATTTTGGATGTATAACGACGGAATTAATCGAACAAAAGGACCATTTGTGATGTTTATGGGACATATTGGAGTGCCAACAGAAGAAGGTCGTCAAAGGTAAGGCATGAATTATATCTGAGTTTTGTGATTCAAACCTGGCGGGTTGAATTATGATCGTCTGTCTTTGTTTGATGGGGTGCTGTCCTCAGATAATAGCACGTTTTGCTTTCGCCGTAAAGCCTTTTTGAAATCTGACACTGGATTAACAACAAGTGTAGCTTTAATTTGGTGTATTGCATGTGTGATTTCATGAAAGTTGAATATTTATATATATATTTGAATATTGAATATTTATATATAAAATTTCTTCGAAGTAGTCACCCTTTGCCTTGATGACATCTTTGCACTCTCTTGGAATTATCTCAACCAGCTTCATGATGAATGCTTTTCCAACAGTCTTGCAGGAATTCCCACATATGCTGAGCACTTTTCCTTCACTCTGCAGTCCAACTCATCCCAAACCATCTCAATTGGGTTGAGGTCGGGTGATTGTGGAGGCCAGGTCATCTGATGTCGCACTCCATCACTCTCCTTCTTGGTCAAATAGCCCTTACTCAGCCTGGAGGTGTGTTTTGGGTCATTGTTCTGTTGAAAAACAAATGATAGTCCCACTAAGCGCAAACCAGATGGGATATCGCTGCAGAAAGCTGTGGTAGCCATGCTGGTTAAGTGTGCCTTGAATTCTAAATAAATCACAGACCGAGTCACCAGCAAAGCACCCCCACACAATAAAACCTCCTCCGTGCTTTACGGTGGGAAATACACATGCAGAGATCATCCGTTCACCCACACCGCGCCTCACAAAGACACAGCGGTTGGAACCAAAAATCTCAAATTTGGACTCCAGACCAAAGGACAGATTTCCACCTGTGTAATGTCCATTTCTCGGGGTTCTTGGCCCAAGCAAGTCTTCTTATTATCGGGGTCCTTTAGTAGTGGTTTCTTTGCAGCAATTCAACCATGAAGGCCTGATTCACGCAGTGTACTCTGAACAGTTGATGTTGAGATGTGTCTGTTATTTGAACTCTGAAGCATTTATTTGGTCTGCAATTTCTGAGGCTGGTAACTCTAATGAACTTATCCTCTGCAGCAGAGGTAACTCTGGGTCTTCTATTCCTGTGGCGATCCTCATGAGAGCCAGTTTCATTATAACACTTGATGTTTTTTTTGACTGCACTTGTAGAAACTTTCAAAGTCAAGGGGCATATACTTTCTGAAGGCATTGTATGTCAGGCTTAGATCCGTCGTGACAAAAGGTTTTCCCCCTGGGTTCATGAACAATGAGGATATTTACTGAGCTTTCGATGAGCACCTATGGCCAAATAGTGCGTCGCCCCACGGACCTCCCGGTCGCGGCCGGCTGCGACAGAGCCTGGGCGCGAACCCAGAGACTCTGGTGGCGCAGTTAGCACTGCGATGCAGTGCCCTAGACCACTGCGTCACCCGGGAGGCCATACTCAAAACAGTCTTGATGCAAACTAGTGCCTGCTAAACATAGTTTCTTTAATTTCTTTAATTTGATTACATTGTGAATGATGTCTTCTTTGATCACACATGGGATGGAAATGTGATGTTCAGTCCAATTTTAATTGGTAGTGCAAGTGTATTGCCTAATGTGAAACAGTGTAATTTAGCATACTACATTCAAAGGGCTATTTTTAAATATGTATCTAAAAAATGTTTGCTTTTGAATTAACTGGTTGTTAAAGGAACTAAATTGAGAAGATATCATTACGTTGTGTTTTGGTGATTTAACCAATGTCCTCATCATATTTCCCAGTAAACTTATATTTTGGATCAATAGGTTGTGTGGTGAAAGATGTCTACAAACAAAATGTATGCACAATGAAGGTTTTGAATGTAAGACTGGCAGCGTTACAAGTGTTACTTGTGAAAATAGTACCAAAGCTATAAAAAAAAAAACGTTATGATATTGACAAATACTGTTAGAATATATTGCCATATCATTATGGTTTCAATTCCTGCTCAAGGTTTTGAGAGATTAGGCAAGATACCCTGTGAGAAAAGGCTATGGCCATGTCTGAATACAGGTACTTGCGTTCTAAATAGTAGGCATTTTGGGAATGCACTTTTTTATTTTTTATGGTATGACATTTCATTTTTTTTTATTGTGCTTTAAATGCCAGGATGTCATACTCCTTTCCGCTTTTCACCTAGTAGAACTCGCTGCACACTATTGAGGAAGAGAATCATATTTTGAGGCCCACGTCTGTCTGACAATAGCTGATAATCAGCTGAGGGGACGCTCTGTACCAAAAATGAACGAATGGCGGGAATCAACGCAATTGCGTGTTAGATGACATATTCTCAAACGGAGGAGCCTATTATGCTGTTTTTTATTGCTTAATGCATTACATTTATTTTAAACAGAACGTTATAAATAGTATGTAGTACAATTAGTACACAGTATGCATTTTAAGTAGTAGGCAAGACAGATTTCAGAATATTTTTTTTCTCACTTTTTGGAATCCCTAAATAGCCCAATATCCTAGAATAGAAGATCTTGTACTCTTCATATCCTCTGATTTGACATATCTGACTGGTTCTATACAAGTATTATATACAGTGAGTGTCATGAGGAGCTTAGAGTAGTTGAATCAGGTGTTTTAGTGCTGGGCTTGAACATCGTTTACTTCTTCAGGTCCAGGGTTAGTAATAACTGCATTACCAGAATCCAATATACATGTAAGTACATCGCATACCAATCATCATTATCATTTTAGACTCTGGTGTTTTATGTGAAAAATAATCAAACACATAGAGAAAGCAACATTCTTGAAAGTAACATTCATTGTTGATCCCCTTTGGTTATGATTGGATTAGGATGTTGAATTGCCTGCTGATGTTTTGGAAAAGAAACCGTACACTTGCTGAGGCCGCTCTATTTAAGAGATGTACTGACTACACTCTATCCTCCATTCATCAGAGCCTGTTCTCAGCCCTTAATAACAGTTCCCCTGGTTACCAGATTGATTATATGTACTGAAGCAGAGCGGTCCAACTGCTTCCAAATTGCCCGAGCTCAGTGGCGACCCGTCATTTATTTTTGTCTGTCCCTCATTTTAAGGTCAACCCTGTTATGTGAACTAAACTCTCATTTTAATATATTCCTTTTTAAATGTTTTTTTTCTTTAAAAAGAGACATTGAACATCTAATAGTCAAATCATAGTGTAAAATCAGGTGAACTGGTTCTACTCTTTTTGACCATTTTCTGGTGTTTTGTGGTGGAAAACTGAGTGGGTCGAGCATAACATATCCAACCCTGTTAGGTTAGAAATATTTTAACATTTATTTTGTTAAGCTTGCTTTCAATTGTCACTCCCTGTTGTACACAACAAGCTTCCATTCCCCCTGTCACGTAAGTGTTTATGGCTGATTTTAAGATGAAATGGTCAACCCTGTTACCTTTTATTTGGCACTTAATAGGCACTTACTATAGTACATTTTGAGATGGGAAAACTTGTTTTTTTTAATGAAGTTGAACATGTTGATAAGCAACTGCTTGCTAAGGTTACGATTAGGGTGAGGTCTAGAATAAGGGTTAAAGTTAGGGTCAGTTTATGGCTAGGTTTAGTAAATGGTTAGTTAAAATGTTACTTTCCAAATAAAGTGTTACTGCTATGCAGTGTTGGAAAAAGTACCCAATTGTCATACTTGAGTAAAAGTAAAGATGCCTTAATAGAAAATGACTCAAGTAAAAGTGAGCCACCCAGTAAAATACTACTTGAATAAAAGTCCTAAAGTATTTGGTTTTAAATATACTTAAGTATCAAAAGTAAATGTAATTGCTAAAATATACTTAATTAGTCAAATAAAAGTATAAATAATTTCAAATTCCTTATAAACTCAGCAAAAAAAGAAACATCCTCTCACTGTCACCTGCATTTATTTACATGTATGTGTAAATATTTGTATGAACATAACAAGAGTCAACAACTGAGACATGTGACTAACGGAAATAGACATGTGACTAACGGAAATGGAATAATGTGTCCCTGAACAAAGGGGGGTCAAAATCAAAAGTAACAGTCCTCTGTATCTGGTGTGGCCACCAGCTGCATTAAGTACTGTAGTGCATCTCCTCATCACACCAGATTTGCCAGTTCTTGCTGTAAGATGTTACCCCACTCTTCCACCAAGGCACCTGCAAGTTCCCGGACATTTCTGGGGGAATGGCCCTAGCCTTCACCCTCCGATCCAACAGGTCCCAGATGTGCTCATTGGGATCCGGGCTCTTCGCTGGCCATGGCCAGAACACTGATGTTCCTGTCTTGCAGGAAATCATGCACAGAACGAGCAGTATGGCTGGTGGCATTGTCATGCTGTGACACACCGCCCCAGATCATGACGGACCCTCCACCTCCGAATCGCTCCCGCTCCAGAGTACAGGCCTCGGTGTAACGCTCATTCCTTCGACGATAAACGCGAATCTGACCATCACCCCTGGTGAGACAAAACCGCGACTCGTCAGTGAATAGCACTTTTTGCCAGTCCTGTCTGGTCCAGCAACGGTGGGTTTTTGCCCATAGGCGACGTTGTTGCCGGTGATGTCTGGTGAGGACCTGCCTTACAATAGGCCTACAAGCCCTCAGTCCAGCCTCTCTCAGCCTATTGCGGAACGTCTGAGCACTGATGGAGGGATTGTGCGCTCCTGGTGTAACTCGGGCAGTTGTTTTTGCCATCCTGTACCTGTCCCTTCAGATGTGATGTTCGAATGTACCGATCCTGTGCAGGTGTTGTTACACGTGGTCTGCCACTGTGAGGACGATCAGCTGTCCGTCCTGTCTCCCTATAGCGCTGTCTTAAGCGTCTCACAGTACGGACATTGCAATTTATTGCCCTGGCCACATCTGCAGTCCTTGTGCCTCCTTGCAGCATGCCTAAGGCACGTTCACGCAGATGAGCAGGGACCCTGGGCATCTTTCTTTTGATGTTTTTCAGAGTCAATAGAAAGGCCTCTTTAGTGTCCTAAGTTTTCATAACTGTGACCATAATTGCCTACCGTCTGTAAGCTGTTAGTGTCTTAACGACCGTTCCACAGGTGCATGTTCATTAATTGTTTATGGTTCATTGAACAAGCATGGGAAACAGTGTTTTTAACCCTTTACAATGAAGATCTAGGAAGTTATTTGGATTTTTACGAATTATCTATAAAAGATGGAGTCCTGAAAAAGGGACATTTCTTTTTTTGCTGAGTTTATTAAGCAAACTAAAAGGCTCCATTTTCTTTTTTTTAAAGCTACGGACAGTCAGGGGAACGCTGCAACACTCTGAAATAATTTACAAACTAAGCATTTGTGTTTAGTGAGTCCGCCAGATCAGAGGCAGTAGGGATGACCAGGGATGTTCTCTTGATAAGTGTGTGAATTAGACAATTTTTCTGTCCTGCTAAGCATTCAAAATGTAACGAGTACTTTTGGGTGTCAGGGAAAATCTATGGAGTAGAAAGTACATTATTTTCTTTAGGAATGTAGTGAAGTAAAAGTTGTCAAAAAATATAAATAGTAAAGTACAGATACCCCAAAAAGTACTAAAGTAGTACTTTCAAGTATTTTTACTTAAGTACTTTACACCACTGCTGCTATGTTTATGGTTCTTATTGAAAAGAGTAGACCACATGATTGAAAGTGCAAAGGGCAGATGAGATGACGTTAGCCCATTACAGTTGGAATGTTAGACGTTTTATTTTATTAGGATCTCTTTTAGCCCACCAAGGGCTAGTCTTCAAAGAGTCCTTTAGAAATGTAAAAACAACATACAGAAAACGTATACTAACATGTCTCTGTGCGTGCAAAATACTGTATCTGTCTTGTCAGAATGACAAGAATGAGGCAAACCATTGGAGTTGTCTGTGTTTTGGGGAGAAATGAAACAAGGTAGTCTTTATTTCAAACAGCTGACGTTGATTTCTAGAAATGTGCCTACTTTAATACCATCTCATACATTTTGAGATGGAGGTATTGTGATTTGGATAAGAACATTTGAATTTGTCAAAAATTATGAATGACTTGAGAAAGCTTCCCTAACACATGCAGCCCCCAAAGTAGCCTCCCAACATTAGACAAAAAAAGATTAGTGGCCTACTCAAAGCACATGGGGAAGTAGATATGTCCCAAGTGCATCCAACTGATATGCATGTTGAAAAACATTCCAGTATCTTTTAACCAGTAGGGCAATGGAGGTTAGAGGCTGATTTCCTGTTGTTTTGCACTTTTCGTTGAGTGATTTCTTTGCTCTACTGGGACATGTGGTAGAATAGGCTTTTAGGTAAAAGGGAAAGACATGTTATGAAATACTTGACTTGGGTTGTCGACTTGTGTTCACATATGACTCTGTGTACAGTTCTCACTCTGTCGATGTTGCAAGACATCTTACTAGATGAGGACACTCAAAGACTATTGCTGTATTGGGGATAGCTAAGACCACCAGGTCAAACAAACATGACACCACTTAAGCTTTCGCCTGGGGTTACACAAAGCAACTTCATACAATTTTAGTTGCATTTATTACCACAAGCCCTTCCTCCCAAGTTAAGGTGCCACGAACCTCCTATGGTTGCAAGTGACAACATCTCAAGTAACTTTGCTGTTACATGAAGCAACTCATTTAAAAAAATGTAACCTTTATTTAACTAGGCAAGTCAGTTAAGAACAAATTCCTATTTACAATGACAGCATAACAGGGAACAGTGGGTTAACTGCCTTGTTCAGGGGCAGAACAACAGATTTTTACTTTGTCCGCTCGGGGATTTGATCCAGCAACCTTTTGGTTACTGGCCCAACGCTCTAACCACTAGGCTACTTGCCGCAACTCAAACGCGATTAAAATTGCATGCAAGAGCCAATCAAATTGAAGCCGCTTGTTTGAGAATTCCAAACTCACCCCATGTCATCTGCTGCATTACGTTGTGGTTTCACAAATTATTTGTTTATCCAACCATTTAGTTATTGTAACAGCAAGGATATATAAGACATGCAGCCTGTAAAATATTGCTAGCTAGCCAAAAGGACATTGCAAACACCAAGGCAGCTAGCTAGCTAGCAACAAGCTAACCAAACTAGCAACGAACTAAGATAGCTAACACAGTTCAATTAGCAGAATGTCAGCCAAAATCCATCTCAATACAGTAAAATCCATCTTCTCTCATTGCCGGCTAGTGGGTTTCCTCTCACTACCACATTTGGTAGTGAGTGGAAACGCCAAGCGGATGCTTCACATCTATACATCAGGTGAAAAATCTGTCTCATTGTTCTATCTGTGGTGCTAGTCTCTGTTCTGTCAACGCAGATCGTGGGTTGTGCTGCACAGCACTGACAGCTGTGTTGACATGACAAATTGGTCGAAATTCTGAACCTTCGAATGGATTGTGTGACAAAAGGGTTGGTTTTGTTGCAAGCAACAGCCAATCAAAGTTGAAGTTTCATCTGGATGCATCCAAGTTGCAGATGAGCAGCTTATTAGTGTCAGGGGGGTGTCTTGTTTTGCACGCTTTGTATAAAATGCAGTTACGACAGGATCTTTATAAAACAACATAGCTCTTTATTAGCTAGCTATAACTTCCATGTTCATGTGTCTTTGGTCATGATCAACGGAAAATAACCTCATGACCTGGGTGGTCTTAACCAATCATAGCGCAGTATGATATGACGGTGGAATATAACCAGTTACAATTCAGTATGTTGACACATTAATATTACAGGGGTTGTTTCACAAAGCAATAGAAAAGCAACTTTGTTGCAAGCAGCTAAAATGACGTGCAAGTTGTGTAGCAGCAGCTCTACACTGAGTGCAGTTTCTGTACTGGTGATATTAAGGCTATTTTTAACTTTGAAAAATAACTGTTCAACATAGAAAGAATACTGCTTTAGTACATTATTTTCTATTACTTTATTATGACATTTTGTATTACTTTATTACACTAGTATCTCCATGGTAATTCTAGCATTCTAATCTTATCAAATGTGAGTTTTTGAGAAGGAGATGTTGTTGTCCCTGAAATGGTTGTTTCTAACCAAATTGTTCCCATCCACCCACTGAACAAATCAAGGACCGTAAAATGTCAACTGCTCATTATTTAAACATAATGACAAGGTTAGACTTGCACTGCATTAGGATTATGTCTGGCAGCACAGCCATATGCCTGGCAGTACATGGATGATTTCAGAGTCAAGATCCAGTCAGGTCCATAATTATTGGAACCCTTGATAAAGATGAGCAAAAAAGACTGTATAAAATAAATACTATAAATACTGAGCTATATTGCATGCTCCAGAAAATGTGGAAATGTTATACTAATACAATTGCTCAGAGAAATAGATGTGGTTGAACAAGTAGCCTTATTTCAAAAAATCTAAAAAAAGATAGGGGTCAAAATGATTGGCATCCCTGTTTTCAATACTCTATCACCCTCCCCTTATGTTTCTGAGATTGGAGAACACATTGGGAGGGATCTTAGACCATTCCTCCATACAGGATATTTCCAGATCCTTCTTGTTATCCTTTGTCTCCGCTTATGGACTGCCATCTTCAATTCAAACCAGAGGTTTTCAATGGGGTTCAAGTCCGGAGACTGAGATGGCCATTGAAAAATGTTGATTTTGTGGTCAATTAAACATTTCTTTGTGGATTTTGATGTGTGCTTGGGGTTATTGTCTTGCTGGAATATCTACTTGCGGCCAAGTGTCTGCCTCCTGACAGAGGCAACTAGGTTTTTATCTAAATTGTTCTGATACTTGGTAAAGTTCATGATGCCGTTGACCATAACAAAGGCCACAGGACCAGTGGAAGCAAAATAGCCCCATAACGTCAAAGATACCCCACCATATTTGACCTTAGGTATGAGGTGCTTTTCTGCATATGCTTCCGTTTTTTGACGCCAGACTCACCACTGGTGTGCGTGGCCAAAGAGCTCTATTTTCATGTCATCTGACCATAGCACCGCCTGGAGATTGATAAAAAACATTAGCCCTTGGATTAGAAACGGTGCTATGGTTATCTTCACAAGGGGAGTGTGCTAGGGTATTGAATACGGGGCCCCCTTTTTTTTGTCTTTATCAAGGATGCCAATAATTATGGCCCTGACTGGACATATCACCAAGATACATTTTGAGTTGTCCTTTGCAATGCATGACTCCATGGTATGTATTGTTGGCAAAACAAGCTTCTCCATCGGGGTGCTCTGCTGTCCCCCCACTCGATTTGGCTTGTGCAATCTCGTTTGGGTTTTCGTCCTTGTTTTTATTACTTGTGACAGTGTACCAACCTGGGCGATACTCGGTTTGGACTACCAGTATTGCGGCGCTGAGGGTTTATCTTAGTTGTCTGTGTAACTTGTCTGTCCACCGGAATCCTCCCGGTTATAGCCTTCGGGTTTGAGGACCGCGCCTACCCCGCAAGATTTGGAGACTGTATGTTTCGCTCCAGCGTGCTTGCAGTTCTCCACTGAGAGTGAACTAGGTGTCGCAAGGCGCACCGCGTTTCATGTCTCACAGGGCGCAGCCATCTTGCCTAGACTCCTGTGTGTACCACGGTGAACGAGCTATGCAAAGTAGCTAGATTAACGAGAGGTGACCATTGCAGGACTAAGCACGGTTATAAACACACGTCCCCTTAAGTCCTGCCAACCACGTACAGTTGAAGTCGGAAGTTTACATACACTTAGGTCGGTGTCATTAAAACTCGTTTTTCAACCACTCCACAAATGTCTTGTTACCAAACTATAGTTTTGGCAAGTCGGTTAGGACATCTACTTTGTGCATGACAGAAGTAATTTTTCCAACAATTGTTCACTTATAATTCACTGTTTCACACTTCCAGTGGGTCAGAAGTTTGCATACACTAAGTTGACTGTGCCTTTAAACAGCTTGGAAAATTCTGATATGCTAATTGACATAATTTGAGTCAATTGGAGGTGTACCTGTGGATGTATTTCAAGGCCTACCTTCAAACTCGGTGCCTCTTTGCTTGATATCATGGGAAAATCAAAAGAAATCAGCCAAGACCTCAGAATTATTTTGTAGACCTCCACAAGTCTGGTTCATCCTTGGGAGCAATTTCCAAACGCCTGAAGGTACCACGTTCATCTGTACAAACAATAGTACGCAAGTATAAACCCCAATGGGTTCACGCAGCTGTCATACCGCTCAGGAAGGAGACGCATTCTGTCTCCTAGAGATGAACGTACTTTGGTGGGAAAAGTGCAAATCAATCCCAGAACAACAGCAAAGGACCTTGTGAAGATGCTGGAGGAAACGGGTACAAAGTATCTATATCCACAGTAAAACGAGTCCTATATCGACATAACCTGAAAAGGCCGCTCAGCAAGGAAGAAGCCACTGCTCAAACTGCCATTAAAAAAGCCAGACTACGTTTTGCAACTGCACATGGGGACAAAGATCGTACTTTTTGGAGAAATGTGCTCCGGTCTGATGAAACAAAAATAGAACTGGCCATAATGACCATCGTTATGTTTGGAGGAAAAAAGGGGAGGCTTGCAAGCCGAAGAACACCATCCCAACCGTGAAGCACGGGGGTGGCAGCATCATGTTGTGGGGGTGCTTTGCTGCAGGAGGGACTTGTGCACTTCACAAAATAGATGACATCATGAGGATGGAAAATGATGTGGATATATTTAAGCAACATCTCAAGACATCAGTCAGGAAGTTAAAGCTTGGTCGCAAATGGGTCTTCCAAATGGACAATGACCCCAAGCATACTTCCAAAGTTGTGGCAAAATGGCTTAAGGACAACATAGTCAAGGTATTGGAGTGGCCATCACAAAGCCCTGACCTCAATGCTATAGAAAATGTGGGCAGAACTGAAAAAGCATGTTCGAGCAAGGAGGCCTACAAACCTGACTCAGTTACACCAGCTCTGTCAATTCACCAAACTTATTGTGGGAAGCTTGTGGAAGGCTACCTGAAACGTTTGACCCAAGTTAAACAATTTAAAGGCAAAGCTACCAAATACTAATTGAGTATGTAAACTTCTGACCCACTGGGAATGTGATGAAAGAAATAAAAGCTAAGATATATCTCTCCTCTTATTCTGACATTTCATTTTCTTAAAATGAAGTGGTGATCCTAACTGACCTAAGACAGAGAATTTTTACTAGGTTTTAAATGTCAGGAATTGTGAAAAACTGAGTTTAAATGTATTTGGCTAAGATGTAGGTAAACTTCCGACTTCAACTGTATATAGAGAGAGATTAGCTATAAACGTAGCGTGAGTTACAGCCGACCCACACGTATAAAGCAAGAAACAAACTATAAATGTGTGTGAGGTAGAATGCCCTGCCTCTCCATGGTCAAGCAGTTTACACTGTTGGCAATTATTTAAAAAAGCTACAGCCATTCATGTCTCCTCTCCTTCATTCAGATAGTGTGTGAGACAAACTGATACTGGGTCCGTGGTAATCTTTACTATTATACAGTGCTTACTACAAACAGTATATTCATGTTTTTTTCCACAAGGAAAGGTACAGCCAGAGCGGCTTGTTTATAATCCAATCGTTGCAGCAGGCTCAACCGATACCCCGCCCATTTCTTTACAGACAGAAGAACTAGCAAATAGTTGTTTATAGCACACAGCACTTCACACTGAGTGAAAGAAACATGCGTGCTGGCAGCTGAAAATCACGATCACGGATAATTACAAAACATACTTGTGTAAAAATCCTATTTGGAAAATTCTCCATATCCGTTAATACTGTATACTCATTTTGTCCGAATACTCGGCACTCCCCTACTGTACATGTAAACTGGGCTGAAAAGTGACTGGTCGCAGGAATATATACTGTAAATACAGTGCCTTCAAAGTATTCACACCCCTTGACTTTTTCCACATTTTGTAGTGTTACGAAGTCAGTTTCGAATGGATTTAATTGTATTTCTTTGTCAACAAACTACACAAAATACTCTGTCAAAGTGGATGACAAAAGAAAACACTAAGTAATCAACCCCCTGAGTCAATACATGTTAGAATCACATTTGGCAGCGATTCCAGCTGTGCGTCTTTCTTACTAAGTCTGTAAGAGCTTTCCACACCTGGATTGTTCAACATTTGCCCATTTATTTTTAATTTTTATTATTAAAAACATTCTTCAAGCTCTGTCAATTTGGTTATTGATCAATGCTAGACAACCATTTCAGGCTTTGCCATACATTTTCAAGCAGATTTAAGTAAAAGCTTTAACTCGGCCACTCAGGAACATTCACTGTCTTGGTTAGAATCTCCAGTGTATATTTAGCCTTGTGTTTTAGGTCATTGTCCTGCTGAAAGGTGAATTAATATTCCAGTGTCTGGTGGAAGCAGACTGAAACAGGTTTACCTCTAGGATTTTGCCTGTGCTTAGCTCCATATAATGTATTTGTTATCCTGGAAAACTCCCCAGTCCTTAACGATTACAAGCATACCCATAACATGATGTAGCCACCACTATGCTTGAAAATATGGAGAGTAGTACTCAGTAATGTTTTGTATTGGATTTATCCCAAACATAACACTTTATATTCAGGACAAAATGTTAATTGCTTTGCCACATTTTTGCAGTAGTACTCTAGTGCCATGTTGCAAACAGGATGCATGTTTTGGAATATTTGTATTCTGTACAGGCCTCCTTTTCACTCTGGCAATTAGGTTATTATTGTGTAGTAACTACGTTATTGATTCATCCAAAGTTTTCTCCTACCACAGCGATTAAACTCTAACTGTTTTAAAGTCACCATTGGACTCATGGTGAAATCCTTGAGGGGTTTATTTCCTCACTAGCAACTGAGTTAGGAAGGACACCTGTATCTTTTGTAGTGACTCTGTGTATTGACACACCATACAATGTGTAATTAATATCTTCACCATGCTCAAAAGTGAATTGATCTCCCAATAAGTAGATGCCCTTCTTTGCGAATCATTGGAAACCTCCCTGGTCTTTGTGGTTGAATTTGTGTTTGAAATTCACTGCTCGACAGATAATTGTATGTGTGGGGTACAGAGATGAAGTAGTCATTAAAAAAATCATGTTCAACACTATTATTGCACACAGAGTGAGTCCCTGCAACATATTTTGTGACTTGTTAAGCAAACCTTTACTCCTTAACCTATTTAGGCTTGCCATATGAAAGGGTTGAATACTTGTTGACTCAAGACATTTCAGCTTTTCATTTATTTATTTATTTTTCATTTCAAATAACATAATTACACTTTGACGTTATGGGATATTGTGTTTAGTGATGACAAAATCTAAATGTAATCCATTTTTAAAATCAGGCTGTAACACAACAAAATGTGGAGAATGCCAAGGGGTGTGAATACTTTCTGAAGGCACTGTACTTACGATTATATACTAATGGCAATATATACATGTAAACAGGTGTAATAGTGATGAGTAGCAGGATAAATAGATACATACTAAGGTAATGGCAATCAATAATCAATGAATAGCAGCGTAATGGAGTAAAACATCTTCATTCAAATATGATTTGTCACATGTGCCATGTACCGTGAAACGCCCACTTACAAGCCCTTGACCAAAAATGCATAAAAAAAATAAATAAATAAAAGAGTTGAGAAAATATTGACTAAATTAAAAAAATAAAAGGCCTACCACCGTTGTCATCGGCAAACTTAATGATGGTGTTGGAGTCGTGCTTGGCCACGCAGTCATGGGTGAACAGGGAGTACAGGAGGAGACTAAGCACGCACCCCTGAGGGCCACCCGTGTTGAGGATCAGCGTGGCAGATGTGTTGTTGCTTACCCTTACCACCTGAAGGCGACCCGTCAGGAAGTCCAGGATCCAGTTGCAGAGGGAGGTGTCCCAGGGTCCTTAGCTTAGTGATGAGCTTTATGGGCACTATGGTGTTGAACGCTGAGCTGGAGTCAAAGGGGGGTCCGACCCAGTACTAGATGAGTGTACCTAGTAAACTGGCCGCTGAGTGTATGTTGTAGACCCTATTTTAATTGTTGTGCTCACCATCGGTTGAGACACTGCATCCTCTTGAATACAGGGTGGGCGTCATGTTTTGTTTGATTTAATGTACTAAAATGTGAATAACATTTTAATTTCAACTTTCAAATAGTACAACGAAGATGGTTGGAGGTCAACACATCAGCCACTGTTGATTTGAGTGAGAAAATATATTGTTTTAAATTAAATTGTCAATCTTCCATAGGAAACCTTTTGAAATCATATAAATATAGATAATAGAATCGACATTCCCATTCAAGTTTAAATTAAATAGAAGATGGACCGGTGGCTATCTTTCTGGTAGTAATTAGGGGTTCTCAGTGAAGTTATGAACCCATTGGTATTCTTAAATTCTAATTTGGCACACAGAAACTAGATGCAATGAGTTACTTGGTAAAAAAGAGTGGCACCGATTGGCCAATAGGTGGCGCTGGTATAAGCAGTCTCTCTTAAACCTTCATATCTGCACATGTAACCTAGAGACTTGAAACTATGTATGTAAGTGTCTTTCCTCATGCTGAATAAATTTGCATCAAGGACCCATAACGTCTATCAGGATAGATTTTCCTCCATCTTGGACATTTTGGAAAACCTTCGAAAAACGTCTTCTCATAAACCATAGGACCAAATGGCACCGATTTCGGAATGTAGACCCATGATACGTTTTAACTTAGTTTGGGTAAAAAAATGGCTTATCTACAAATGAAAAATCCATTTAAATCCACTCCACAGCGGCGTATAAACTTTTAACGTATCATCGCTATCATGGACATCCCTAAGATGAACCACGCTGAATTTGGTATTTATGTAGAAAAAAAAGAAGAAAAAAAGGGAAACTATTGACACATTCTTTGCATATGTAACGCTAAGGCTGAAAATCACTGCAATCATCTCCTCCTGAACCCAACGTCAGATCCACCACATATTTTGTATTTAGACCCACTACATCAGTGTTTAATGGTTTTGAGATTTGTTTTTGTTGCATTCAAATATGGCCGCACTAACTATAGATGCAAATATGCTAATGAAAGAAATGTATACTTAACAAATCTTTCTCATGAACCATAAATCAGATTGACTCAATTATACTGAAAAATATAAACGCAACATGCAACAATTTCAAAAATGTTACTGAGTTACAGTTGGGTGCAGCCATGGGGGGGCCTTGGAGGGCATAGGCCCACCTACTTGGCAACCAGCCCCCCCCAGACGATCCCGCAGGTGAAGAAGCCGGATGTGGAGGTCCTGTGCTGGTGTGGTCTATGGTTGTGAGGCTGGTTGGACATACTGCCAAATTCTCTAAAACAACATTGGAGGCAGATTATGGTAGTGAAATTAACATTACATTCTCTGGGAACAGCTCTGGTGGACATTCCTGCAGTCAGCATGCCAATTGCACGCTCCCTCAATGCTGAAGAATGTGTGGCATTGTGTTGTGTAACAAAACTGCACATTATAGAGTCTCCTTTTATTGTCCCCAGCACAAGGTGCACCTGTATAATGACATGCCGTTTAATCAGCTTCTTGATGTGCCACACCTGTCAGGTGGATGGATTATCTTCGCAAAGGAGAAATGCTCAGTAACAGGAATGTAAACAAATGTGTGCACAACATTTGAGAGAAATAATATTTTGTGCGTATGGACATTTCAGGGATTTTTCATTTCAGCTCATGAAACATGGGACACTTTACATGTTCCATTCATATTTTGGTTCAGTGTAATTAGCCTCTAATGAATTTGAGAATGATTAGTTGCTGCATTCAAAGTGGGCCACGCTACACCACTAGATGGCACCATATCACACCAGGGATATAAGAACTGAACCGATGGACATGGGGCCATGACATTTGGTATGTAAACCTTATGTATATGTCCTTGGAAGCTGTGTGAATACAAATTCACTGCAACCTTAGGTGGCTACACCAGACCAGTTGGTGGCACTAAAGATGTCATTGGCAACAGTGGCACCATAGGATACTATAGCAATAACTATAAATCAAGTAGACTTTGTCTCGTGAAAATGAATGTTAGATAAAAATTATGCAGATGAACAATGTGAAACATTTTGAAAATAACACTGAAAATATTTCCTAAATCTTAACTTAAACACTTAGCCAAATTGACCACAGAATTGGTATACAAACTCAATACACTATAAGTAATGATTTGAACAATGATTACCTGCTAGACTAAACTTCACTAGCGTCATCCTTGTGGTATTGAGAGATACCTCAAGGTATGCTTCCACTGATTGTACATAAAGGAAGGTAGCGCATACATGCTAGAGTGCTTGCTTTGTCCTTTCTGTCACCCTGTGAATCCCGTTCATTGCTGCGCACAGCTATATTTAGAAGTTAACATTTACATTTAATTTATATTTCAGTAGTGTACTGGCTAAATTGCAGTGGTCTGAACTTGGGTTAGGTTCATTCTACCGATGACGGGCACAACACGGACACCTCAGATGATGTAAAATAGGTTCTTCGCTACAACATACGTGTTTACACATTTTTTCATAAAAAAACTGTTTGATAACCCTGTTTGTGAGCTTTCAAATGATATCAAACTCAACTGTTTTTCAGTGATGAAGACATGGATGTAGGGTGTGGTATGCAAAATGGGTCAACTTTGAGCACCTCTATTTTGGCATTCAGGTCATTTGCATTGACCCATTTTTGCACTGACTCGATGCACACTCACCGGACTCTACCCACACACTCAGACATACACTGCTCAAAGAAATAAAGGGAACACTTAAACAACACAATATAACTCCAAGTCAATCACACTTCTGTGAAATCAAACTGTCGACTTAGGAAGCAACACTGATTGACAATACATTTCACATGCTGTTGTGCAAATGGAATAGACAAAAGGTGGAAATTATAGGCAATTAGCAAGACACCCCCAATAAAGGAGTGGTTCTGCAGGTGGTGACCACAGACCACTTCTCAGTTCCTATGTTTCCTGTCTGATGTTTTGGTCACTTTTGAATGCTGGCGGTGCTTTCACTCTAGTGGTAGCATGAGACGGAGTCTACAACCCACTGCTGGAGGTCATTTTGCAGGGCTCTGGCAGTGCTCCTCCTTGCACAAAGGCGGAGGTAGCGGTCCTGCTGCTGGGTTGTTGCCCTCCTACGGCCTCCTCCACGTCTCCTGATGTACTGGCCTGTCTCCTGGTAGCGCCTCCATGCTCTGGACACTACGCTGACAGACACAGCAAACCTTCTTGCCACAGCTCGCATTGATGTGCCATCCTGGATGAGCTGCACTACCTGAGCCACTTGTGTGGGTTGTAGACTCTGTCTCATGCTTCCACTAGAGTGAAAGCACCGCCAGCATTCAAAAGTAACCAAAACATCAGCCAGGAAGCATAGGAACTGAGAAGTGGTCTGTGGTCACCACCTGCAGAACCACTCCTTTATTGGGGGTGTCTTGCTAATTGCCTATAGTTTCCACCTTTTGTCTATTCCATTTGCACAACAGCATGTGAAATTTATTGTCAATCAGTGTTGCTTCCTAAGTGGACAGTTTGATTTCACAGAAGTGTGATTGACTTGGAGTTACACTGTGTTGTTTAAGTGTTCCCTTTATTTTTTTGAGCAGTGTACTTACACTGACACTCCAACAGACACGCACACACACAAAACACACACATGCATATCGACGACACACACACACACACAAAACACACACATGCATATCGACGACACACACACACAAAACACACACATGCATATCGACGACACACACACACACAAAACACACACATGCATATCGACGACACACACACACACAAAACACACACATGCATATCGACGACACACACACACACACAAAACACACACATGCATATCGATGACACACACACACACACACAAAACACACACATGCATATCGATGACACACACACACACACACACAAAACACACACATGCATATCGATGACACACACACACACACAAAACACACACATGCATATCGACGACACACACACACACACAAAACACACACATGCATATCGACGACACACACACACACACACAAAACACACACATGCATATCGACGACACAAACACACACACACACACACACACAAAACAGACATGCATATCGACGACACACACACAAAACACACACATGCATATCAGCGACACACACACACACACACACAAAACACACACATGCATATCGACGACACACACACACAAAACACACACATGCATATCGACGACACACACACACACACACAAAACACAAACATGCATATCGACGACACACACACACACACACACACAAAACACATACATATATATTCGCGACACACACACACACAAAACACACACATGCATATCAGCGACACACACACACACACACACACAAAACACACACATGCATATCGACGACACACACACACACACAAAACACACACATGCATATCGACGACACACATACACACAAAACACACACATGCATATCGACGACACACACACACACACAAAACACACACATGCATATCGACGACACACACACACACAAAACACACACATGCATATCGACGACACACACACACACACACACACACTGCTGCTACTCTGTTTATTATCTATCCTGATTGCCTAATACATTTTAACCCTTACCTACATGTACGTATTACCTCAACTACCTTGTATCCCTGCAGATTGACTCGGTACTGGTACTCCTTGTATATAGCTTCCTTATCTATTGTGTTACTATTTTCTATTTGCTAATTTTCTTACATTTGGAAAAGAGCTCATAAGTAAGCTTTTCAGGGTAAAGCCTACACCTGTTGGATTCGGCGCATTTGACAAATACAATTGAATTTGTTTTGGTAGAGATTTCAGCTTCACATTTTGATCACAAGCTGCAACAGCATGTAATGACTACATTATTGGTAGTAATGGGTTAATTACTAAAGTGGTTGGAAATCACCACTAGAGGGCATGGAAATAATGAGAAGTATTAGCCTATGTATGATTTGGGTTCAGGAAGTCTTTTTCTTTTTGATCCCTAATGTAAAAATCCCCATCCACCTTTTTAAATCTTATATCACAAATGTGTGGGCCATTGCACATTCATCTACTGATCAAGTCTTGTTATTGAATAAGACCTTCTCTGTTTCTTACGTAGTGTACTTACAGTATGTTGCTGTGTCTGTTGTGTTGGCTATGCAGAGAGGCCTTCGGAGGAGCCTGGCTGGGGCAGGCTGGAGCTGGCAGCAGTCATCCTGGTTCCCTCTACCCTGCTCTGTGTGAGCATCCTGCTGGGTGTGTGTGTGGTGCAGGGCCAGCCCTGTGCCTACAACCGGGCCCACAAGAATGACGTGGAGGAGCCCCTGGATGACCAAAGTCTTATGTCCCCTGATAAGTGTCTTAAAGACCTCATCTACGATATGAGCACCTCTGGCTCAGGCTCCGGTAAGAGAGAGTCTATACATGTATGGTTCAATGTACAGTCATAGAAACATAATCACTAGAATGGGCATCCCCCATCAAGTCAATGGGTCTCTAATGGTGATTCTATTTAGGCATGCACCAGAGGAGAGCAGGTAATGGTGCTCTGATAGATGGACCTCCTTAAGAATTTAGCATTTTAAATCAATCTGATGTTTTAATATTGAAAATTGGGCAGCAAGTGAGAGTAACAACACACTGTGAACTCAGAGTTTATAATTGGATTTTGTTCGTGACAGAGCATGTGTAACTGATTCATCTGATTTTTGTTTTGCTTTACAGGGCTACCACTGCTGGTACAACGGACAATAGCTCGGACTATCGTGCTGCAGGAGACCATTGGGAAGGGCCGCTTCGGGGAGGTGTGGCGAGGGAAGTGGCGAGGGGAGGATGTTGCGGTGAAGATCTTCTCATCCCGTGACGAGAGGTCCTGGTTCAGAGAGGCAGAGATCTATCAGACCATCATGCTCCGACACGAGAATATCCTGGGATTCATTGCAGCTGATAACAAAGGAACTTATTGACATATTTGGTCCAAATGGCACCCTATTCCCTATATAGTGCACTACTTTTCACCAGAGCCCTATATGCTATATAGGGAATAGGGTGCCATCTGGGACGCATCCTTGATATAACTGCCCTTGATATGCTATTTTGACTATGTAGTGACTTAAGCAGGAAAAGCTCCTGGCCCTAACTACATTTCATGTCATGTACATTGTTTTAATGTGTGACGAGAAGCGTTCTCAAGTATGACTGTACACTAACCCCAGGTGTATGACCATGCCCTTTTGCTGTCTTCTACAGATAACGGCTCTTGGACCCAGCTGTGGCTGGTGACAGAGTACCACGAGCACGGCTCCCTGTTCGACTACCTGAACAGGTACACAGTGTCTGTGGACGGCATGATCGTTCTGGCATTGTCCATCGCCAGCGGCCTGGCACACCTCCACATGGAGATCATTGGCACTCAGGGTGAGGTGTTGGCACCGCAAATCCTTTCAGCCTAGATCTTTACATTCCTGTAATGGGAATTTAAGATGACTATCGTTTTTAGATTTAGAGTGATTGATATAATGTAACATATTTAGAGTCTCTGTATCCTACAGGTCCACAGATATACCACACACTACAAGGCTTATTTGTAGTGTGGTATAGGCTTCAATAACAATATAAAACCTGTGTATCTGTCAGTCTAGTTTTGGACTGATGCCATTCCCACTTTACATATTCTATTGAACATCCCACAGGATTGACATGTATTCTTGTAGTGGAAATAATGATTCACCAAAGGTCAGAACTATAATTACAGGGACTTGGCGAGGGCCTCCTTTTATAACAGAACAACCATAGAAAATCCTCTTTCAAATCTTAGAAAAGCTACTTTTCTAAGCACACTTCTTTGTGTTGCTAGTTACTTGCTGATGTGAGCTTGTTGCATTCACACCGATAGCCTTATTTCTATGCAAATTGTTTCTTCTGAATAATTTTTCTTTCTTTTTCTTTCACATGTTTGCACAGTACTACTGTTAATCTATTGTAAGCATATATTTTGCAAGGGCTATATAACAGTGACAACAAACATCTACCCATGTTAGCAAGTTATTGAATAGACATGAATATAACCATCACCAGGGTTGGGGAGTAACGGATTACATGTACATGTAGTCCGTTACATGTAAGGGATTACAAAAAAACTGGTAACAGTAAATATTGTAATCAGATTACAGATACTTTTGAAAAACTAGATGATTACTTAGAGATTTACTTCATGGATTACTTTTAAATTTGCGTAAAAAAATCTTTGACACTTCTCTGTTTTCTCAATGACATTCAAATCCGCATTGAAAGAAGGTCCAAGTTTTTAAATTTGTTCCACCTTGAGCGAATCTGACCAGAAGTCAGAGACCACTAAGATGACACACCAAATGTGTTTGATGACTCGCGGGAAAAGAGCAGGAATAGGCTTTTGTTGGCTACAGTCCAAGCTGTGTCTTCCAATGGTGCTGACTGCATCCAAAGATTATCCAACTTGAATAAACGCTTGGAGGTAAGGACAACAGCAGTGGTGTAGTCTACGGCGATACAGCTATCACTTATTATTGATATCTACATAGCGCATTGATGTGAATCACACAGCCGCTCTCTCATTTAGCTATTTGCAACTTATGGATTGTGGTTGTTGTGGATGGCTGTTCACAATCTAAATGTGTATTTGAACCCAATAATGGTTGAATTCAAGAAGTTTAAGCTGCCTATCAATCATTGTTTTTGAAACCAGTGGACAGCCAGTGAAATATGCGCTCTTGCAACAGCTGCATAGTGCGGATCCCAGCTTATGGAATAAAAGTCTTTTTTTATTGCTCAATCTAATGCATGCTGATAAAAAAAAAAAAAATCCATATACCTAATGGAGACATGCTCAAACTCGCACACTTTTGATAGACTTAAAGGGGCAATCTGTAGTTGCTACATCCATTTTTGGACTTATAAATGATATATACATTACCAGTCAAAAGTTTGGACACACTCATTCCAGGTTTTTTCTTTGTGAAGACATCAAAATTCTGAAATAGTACATATAGAGTCATGTAGTAACCAAAAAGTGTTAAACAAATCAAAATATATTTTATATTCAAAGTAACCACCCTTTGCCTTGATGACAGCTTTGCATACTCTTGGCATTCTCTCAATCAGCTTCATGAGGAATGCTTTTCCAACAGTTCCCACATATGCTGAGCACTTGTTGGCTGCTTTTCCGTCACTCGGTGGTCCAACTCAACCCAAACATCCCAATTGGGTTGAGGTCTGGCGTTTGTGGAGGCCAGGTCATCTGATGCAGCACTCCATCACTCTCCTTCTTGGTGAAATAGCCCTTACACAGCCTGGAGGTGTGTTGCGTCATTGTCCTGTTGAAAAACAAATGATACTCCCACTAAGTGCAAACCAGATTGGATGGTGTATCGCTGCAGAAGGCTGTGGTAGCCATGGTGTTGAAGTGTGCCTTGAATTCTAAATAAATCACAGACAGGGTCACCATCATCACATTATGGATGGTCAGTCCTTGCATCCATAGCTCCGTCTATTACTTTGAGAGTGGTTACATTTCTCCAGGCCCATCCCTCAGCTTTTTACCAAAACAGGGGCGACCATTTTGTTATTGTTTCAACTGTGGATTTGCCCTTTTAAACAGCTGTACATTATCAAGATATCAAATAGTCACCAACAAATAGGTAAACAATAGGCCTATAGCAAATGCAGCATATGGCATTCATTTTTCACATGTAAATAGCACCTTTCAGTAGTGCTCAAAGCATGCCATTCCACGAGGGCAGCATTATTTTTCAACCTGAATCAATGAGCCCAATCAGTCCTCCATGACAACAAAATCATGAACAACACAGTATGGCTGGCTATTAAGTCCTTAGTTTTGGGGTTATACTCAGGTAAACAATTAGGCTAATCTATTCTTCCAAATTTCCAAGTCCTATTCTTGAAGATCAAGGGGTATAACATTTACTGGAATGACTGGAATTCTGATAGACTTTGGTTTTTAATGTATAGATATAATTTAATCGTATTATTATTATATGTAGTGGAAAGCGATGGGGTAGAAGAAGCTTACATAACCAACCCATAAAGTAAAATTTAACATTCATGTATGGCGAGCTATTTAAACGTTAACATTGCTTTATCCTGCAATTGTTCAATTGGTAACATAAATGTTTCTCTTCTTCTAATGCCTCTTAAGGGGAAAGTCATCTAAAAGTAACTGAATGTAATCAGATTACTTTACTGAGTTTGGGTATTCCAAAAGTTACGTTACTGATTACAATTTTGGACAGATAACTAGTAAATGTAACAGATTACATTTAGAAAGTAACCTACCCAACCCTGAATAACTATGTTGTAATGTGTGCATCCATTCATAGCACTAGACATGTATTTTGCAAGGGCCATACACCAGTGACAATAAACCCATGTATCACTTTAGCAAGTTATTGAAATTACATGTAATAAAACTATGAGTTGTGATGTGTTTTACAGGGAAACCTGCCATTGCCCACAGAGACATCAAGTCTAAAAACATTCTGGTGAAGAAGAACGGGACGGCTGTCATAGCAGACCTCGGATTGGCTGTGAAACACGACTCCAGTACCAACATCATTGATATACCGTCCAATCACAGAGTAGGAACAAAGAGGTAACTAGGCAGCTTTTAACTGAGAGAAAAGAGCATGGGCATGTCTATTGGCCACTTTGATCGACTTTTTCAATTATTAGTATTTTATCTTTTTATATCCTTTTTAGAGAGATGGAGGGAGCAATATTGGCCGACGATCAGGAAGGTCTCACATTGACTTTGAGTGTGTCCAAAATGCCACAGCTCTAGTCAGAAATAGTGCACTAGGGAATAGGGTGCCATTTGGGACGCATCCAAGTCTTTACATCTCCCTTGCCCTCGTTTGTTTATGAAATTGATGGCTAGCCGACAGGTATCCTCGTCCACGTGCTATCTTCATCATTCAGAGCTCCTATTTTTAGGACACCATGTGCCGTTTGTTAACTGTTAATATAGTGATGGGACCGCTGCTCACATGGAGCCCTGTCTTCTGTCTATATAATAATAACATGTCTTTGTCTGTGTGTGCATGCTGCCTGTCTGCTGCCTGTCTGCAGGGTGGGAAATTAACTTTTTGTTCCAACAGCCACTGGTGGAAGATTCTTTTACTTTACAAAATATATTTTTCTCCGTAATTACACCACAAATCACCCCCCAAAAATGTATTACTAGTAATTATATTTCTTAATTTAATTTAATTTTTGTGACCTGCTTCTTTTAAGCAATGTATGTTAAAATGAATCATTTCGATCCAATGATAAAAACAGATAAACAGTTCTACAACTGAACATCAAGAATCACCAAAGTGCCTGCCACAAAATGCTGAGTGATACAGCTTATTTATTATTATAGTTCAGGGCTCAATGCTGACATTTTTTACAAGAAGTACATGATGTTGTCATAAGTAGAAATGTAAAAGCACAAAAATAAATCAAGGAGAGCAATGACTAAAGGTTAATGAATAAACGTTTTTGGGAGTGATCCATCCTCAATCAAGCACATTAGGTGAGACCAAAATATTCAGCTGCCCTTTAAGGGACGGGCTGTTACCGTGGCAACTAAGGCACTTGCTTGTCTGTGATGGAAAAATAATCTCCGACTGCGATGTCTTCCTAGCAGCAGGCAGTTGCAGCAAACTCAAACTAACTTTGATAAACAACCTAGCACGTGAACAAAATGATCTAACTGTCCAGGAAACACAACGACAAAGTCACACTTTAGTAGCCTTTCTTGTCAGTTTGACAAACCACTACATGTGGGCTTTGGATACAAAAAAAACAGTTCCCAAATGCTCTGTGTGACCACCTGCCAACATGGCCTGTGAAATATAGCTATAGTACATTCTTACCCGCCGATGACAAACTATACTCTCATTTGGCGGGTGGATGGTGATAATTTCCAACCCTGCCTGTCTGTATCTCTGCCAGGACATTGAGTGTCTTCAGATGTGTCAGTGTTGACTCACTCACCCTAATACCACTGTTGGTTAGTAGTTAACGAGTTCACCCTCCCTCGGCAGGTACATGGCCCCAGAACTGCTGGATGACACCATAAATATTGGCAGCTTTGAGTCGTTCAAGCGGGCAGACATCTACTCCCTGGGTCTTGTATTCTGGGAACTGGCAAGGAGGTGTTCCATCAGGGGTACGTCTTTTTAAACTCTTAGTACAAAAGCGACCGGAAGGAAATACAATGGAAGGCTACTAGAAACGACAGTATTTAAAGCTGAAGCTAATATTGTATTCCCTATATGCGCTATAGGGTGCCATTTGGGACACCTTCAAGTTATTCAACTTTTAGTACAAAAGCAACATTAAGCAAATGAAATGGAAGTCTAGTCTGTGCAGCTAATGCACTCAGAGAAATGACACTGGAGTAGTGATTGATGCAGTTATTGGTTTATTGGGTAGGCGATGCATATACTTTATTCAGTGATTCATCATTTAATGAATATTAATGAATTATAATTTTACCACTGATATTAAGTAAACACAATTTCTCATATTGCCATGGAACTGATGAAGGATGGTACATTTGTGCCAGGGAAATTAAGAAATGTTCTTGTTTTTTGCCCCCACAGGACTTCAAGAAGATTTTCAGTTGCCTTACTATGATATGGTGCCTTCAGATCCTTCTGTGGAGGACATGAGAAAGATAGTCTGTGACCAGAAACTGAGACCCAACATTCCCAACCAGTGGCAGAGCTGTGAGGTGAGATACATTTTCTGGACTGTGATAGGGTTGCAACTTTCCCAGGTTTTCCAGAAGTCCCGGTTGGAAGATTCCTGGAATCGGTAGGGAATAAGCAGGAACTCCGTGAAATCCTCAGAACGGGAAGCCTAGGGATTTTTGGACTAATTTTACAACCCTAGACTTAAAAAAAATAATAATAATAATTTAGCTTCCACTACAGAGCCATAGGGCCGATTGGGAATACAATATACCTATTGTATATTGGCTTGGTTAGCATTTAGAATTGTACCTCTGTAAATTGAACTGCTGTTTTTGAGGAAGGTTTTACTTGCATTGACTGATATGGGGTTGTCTAACCTACCTTATTTGAATGCACTTACTGTAATTCTAAGTTGCTCTGCTCTGAACAAGAGTGTCTGCTAAATAGCCAAAATGTACAATTTTGACCTGTTGATTGAACATGATCCTTCTTGATTCACCAGGCACTGCGGGTGATAGGCAAGCTGATGCGCGAGTGCTGGTATGCCAACGCTGCAGCTCGCCTTACCGCGCTGAGGGTCAAGAAAACCGTCTCTCAGGTGACTGTACTCAAGGACATCAAAGATTAGCTAGCCCACTGGCTGGCGCACCAGAATGTACTGTTATTGGTCTGGAGCAAAGCATCCTCAAGACCACACTGAAACAAGAAACACTCAGCTGGGTCGTATTAATTAGGAACCAAACAAAAGAAAATTGGGAGGGACTACCTAAACCTATCCAATAAGACATTCTCATTAAAACATGTTTTGTTGTGGTTAGTAAATGTAGGTTTTAGCACGGTGTTACAAATGCCTGTATTGCAAGAATCAAGATTTGTTTTGTTTTATGAGCGTTCATGTGCGCTTGTTCTCATGAAGTCTTTTTTGATCTCATCTCCTTCGCTCCTTCTGTGCTGTTTGCACCTTCCCACTTGCACACACACACACACACCAAGCCTTTCCGCATGCCACTCACATCAAACATTAAAGATCACTTCTATTTGCATTTGAGGGTTGGTCCAACAGAATCAGTCACATGGACACCCAAACACAATGAGACATTGTTTTACTGTAACAGAGGAGAAGTTACCTTTTCTAACTATACCCTTTTTATGTCTCGACTCCCAGACCCTCCTAAGACCCTCCTAAAACTGGAGTATCAATGAACATGATTGTGGAACATTTATGCACAGTTTCTGTCACACTGTGACAGAAATACAGTACTTGGTAGCAAGTACCGCTAGGAGCATTTTAGCCACATACTGTTAATGTGCTAGCTGTCTAGTCTGTGTTTTTATAAATGTGCAATGAGCATAAGAAGAACAATTTTATATAAGGTAGACCACTTGATTCCAACATGTGAACAAAGTGGACATGCTAGCATGCTGTTCAAACAGGTGGAGACGGACAGGAGGGTGTGTCCAGAACAGTTCAACTGTTCTAGCTACCTTGCTAGCAAGCAAATAGATCCAAATTGGCTAGACTTTAAATGTAGAGATTAGCTGGCTACTCACTAGCACGTGGGCTTGTGCTTGAGAGATTGTTTATGAGACCTGTGTTAACTTTCTATAATGCCTGTTAAGAGAAGTTGGTCATTATTGGTTCATGGTTCGGGTAAAGAAAAGAAAAGAAAAGAAAAAGGGCATTTTCATAGACAGACTTGAAAGCCAGATCAGTGATTATTGCAAACGAGCAGGTTAAATACAATTTGATAAAACAATGTAATTATTAATGGGTCTTATGGTTGTGGAAGGCTTCTATTTAGCCTAGGTATAACTTCAAAAGCCTTGAATTCATTCGATTCTTCCTGACCATTTGAAATGCGGTGTATTGACCTTTAATTGTGCAACAAAGCTTATTTAAAGAAAACATTTAAAAAATCAAGATATATATATATCGTGAATCGGCCATAGGATTGGAAACATTTAGATGAGCTTTTTAGGCCATATCGCCCAGTCCTATATGGTGTGCACTAATGAATACGACCCAGCAGTGAGCATGCTCAGCTTGTGATGCCAAAAGAGCCTGCTGCTGTTCAGCAGGGAACACTCCTGCCCTGCAGTGTGTGACTGGAACTGGATCAACCAATCCAGAGGAACAGGAAATGAAACTGTGACCTATCAGAAGAAGATGGATGATTTACAATGTACCGATTTCCTCTGCTACCTCAGATGTTTTTAAGTGCCCAAAGCTTGAAGTTGCACATTGAACGCTTCGTGCCATATTATACTGTATGTAGTGCTAGGCAACATGCAAAATGACTGTAAATGTTACTGAGTAACGCACTCACTGCTCTGCCTGATTTGTACAGGACACACAAGGTCTATACCCATAAAGATAATTGTTACTTGGGAGCTTCCCCTCCCTCCCCCAACCTATTATATTTGTCATCTATATATCTTTTTTATATAAGACTTGAAAATAATGCCTATTTCAACTATACTATGTATTTAAGTCAAACATAGTCCAATATGTTGTATAATATCTGCAGGTCTAGCAATCTGCAGGTCTAACAATAACAAAGCCGGCACCCCACCGCAGTTTTTATCAACAGCTGAGGGATGGAGATGGAGAAATGTAACTACTCTCCAATTCATAGACGGGTGTGGATGCAACGACTGATCCTCCATGATATCAAAATGATAGTTGTCACCATGTTTTGAGGTTTAGAAACAATGGAGTAAAACAAGCTTGCCTTTTCGGTTCTGATGTGGTACGACAGTCTTACTAAGCTCATGACAAAATGTATAAATAATATTCTTCAAGAGTTACTGGGTATATATCATCAATTGAATAAAAGTACAAAACAACAACTATGTAGCAAACCCAGTTTGTCTCTTTTAAACACAACGCACACTAATGATGTATGATTTAGATGTATTTTCCCTAACAACCACATCTTCTCTGAGAAGCACAACTTTTGTTATATTACAGAAGAGAGAACTACACCGAACAAAAATGTACATGCAACAATTTCACACATTTTACTGAGTTATAGTTCATATAAGGAAATCAGTCAATTGAAATGAATAGATTCGGCCCTAGTCTATGGATTTCCCATGAATGGGATAATATATATATGCATCTGTTGGTCACAGATACCTTGAAAACAAGTAAGGGCGTGGATCAGAAAACTAGTCACTATCTGGTGTGACCACCATTTGCCTCATGCAGCACGACATTTATTTTGCATAGAGTTGAACAGGCTATTGATTGTGGCCTGTGGAATGTTGTCCCAGTCCTCTTCAATGGCTGTGCGATGTTGCTGGATATTGCCGGGAACTGGAACACTGTCGTACAGATTGATCCAGAGCATCCCAAACATGCTCAATGGGTGACATGTCTGGTGAGTATGCAGGCGATGGAAGATCTGAGACATTTTCAGCTCAAGGAATTGTGTACAGACCCTTGCAACATTATCATGCTGAAACATGAGGTGATGGATGAATAGCAAGACAATGGGCCTCGATCTCGTCACGGTATTTCTACATTCAAATTACCATTGATGAAATGTAATTGTGTTTATTGTCCTTAGCTTATGCCTGCCCATACCATAAACCCACGAAACCATGGGGCACTCTGTTCACAATGTTGACATCAGGAAACCGCTCGCCCACACAATGCCATACACGCTGTCTGCCATCTGCCCGGTACAGTTGTAACTGTGACTCATCTGTGAAGGGTACACATCTCCAGTGTGCCAGTGGCTATCGAAGGTGAACATTTTCCCACTGAAGTCTGTTACGCCCCCGAAGTGCAGTCAGGTCAAGACCCTGGTGAGGATAAGGAGCACGCAGATGAGCTTCCCTGAGACGGTTCTGACAGTTTGTACAGAACATTCTTTCGTTGTGCAAACCCACAGTTTCATCAGCTGTCCGGGTGGCTGGTCTCAGACCATCCCGCAGGTGAAGAAGCCGGATGTGGAGGTCCGGGGCTGGCATGGTCTGTGGTTGTGAGGCCGGTTCAACGTACTACCAAATTCTCTAAAATGACATTGGAGGTGGCTTATAGTAGAGACATTAATATTAAATTATCTGGCCACAGCTCTGGTGGACATTCCTGCAGTTAGCATGTCAATTGCACCCTCCTTCAAAACTTGAGACATCTGTGGCATTGTGTGACAAAACTGCACATTTTAGAGTGGCCTTTGTAATGATCATGCTGTTTAATCCGCTTTTTGATATGCCACATCTGTCAGGTGGATGTGTTATCTTGGCAAAGGAGAAATGCTCACTAACAGGGATGTGAACTAATTTGTGCACATAATTTGAGAGAAACAAGCTTTTTGTGCGCATGGAACATTTCTGGGATCTTTTATTTCAGCTCATGAAACATGGGACAAACACTTTACATGTTGCATTTATATTGTTGTTCAGTATATTTAGATGTTTTTTTTGTTTAATACATAATTATGGAAACACTTATTTCATAGGGATATATTTATACTGTATATCCAGAGACACTATGAAAGCCCAATGTGAAAATATATACATTTTGTGCTTTATTTGAATATTTTTTAATTTAGATAATTTTTTCATGCAGTACATTGTTGGTATAAGTTAATCAAGCAGTACATCCTTTACCCAAGATAATATACACGACTGAACATTTTTCAAATTGTTCACATTAAATTGTTTGCCCCTTGTATGTTTTTCAGTTGAAAATGTGTTTTTAATTCATTGTTGGTTATGTACTAAAGAGGAATTTTACAGTCAGCACAGCCGTACGTTTCAACAAGGACTGTGTTCAGGCTGCTCATGTGAACACTAATACCATTGTGAGACCTGGCTCGTAAACCCTTGCCATAAACAGGCTTAGGAATGGAAATATTGTGTGGGTGTCTACTGCACACCACATGGCAGGCCTGGTGCTCTGTTTGTTTAGGCCTGAAGCATGTTCAATCAGAATTATAGCACAGACATGTTGCCAATGTACATATGTATTGTCTGTGGTGTCATGTGACTTAAAAACTAAGTCTCCAATTCATTACAGAGATTGTTTTAAGATGAGTGCTGTTGAGAATAATCCACTTGACTGATCCATATCCACCCTTGAATTACTTGTTTGTTCGGTCTGTGTAGTGTTGTGGATGGGATGGTGGCAGTACAGTGTCAATGGAGCCTCTGTAGTTGCTTCATGGGTGTAAATGACCGCTTCGCTGCTCTGCTGCACATATAACTGTATTATAGTCAATATTACAATGACATTTTGTATGTAAAAACAATGATTTGTTTCACTCAATATCTGTGTAATTATTTTACAAATGATGTAACAACAAAAAAACGAATATATATTGACATTGCAGTATTTAGTGCTCTGCCTGTATCCTGTGGACAAACAAATGTTATTTGTCTAAGTTGGAATACAGCCATGCTTTTGTCATGTGTCGAGGCCTACAGTCGAGTCAGTTTCTATGGCTGAGTTTACACAGGCATCCCAATACTGATATTTTCTCCCACTAATTAGTCTTTTGACCAATCATATCAGATCTTTTCACATCGGCTGTTTTTCAGAGCTGATCTGATTGGTCAAAAGACCAGTTAGTGAAAGAAATATCAATTGATTTGCTTCTGTTAAGACCATCAGTCATTCCAAAGAAAATAGTATTTGTGTAATTTCTGGTCAAATATATTTTTTGAAGATTGTGTATGACACGATTGGACGTTTTGCCTGCTCTGGGAATGTGATGTTACTTTCATAAAGAAGGATTAAGGCTGGGAAATGTCCTCTTCCAATCAATTAGCATCGTTCTTTCTGTTGACAAGAGTAACTAGTAACTGGGGGCGGCAGGTAGCCTAGTGGT
Source organism: Salvelinus fontinalis (assembly GCF_029448725.1). Taxonomy (NCBI): domain Eukaryota; kingdom Metazoa; phylum Chordata; class Actinopteri; order Salmoniformes; family Salmonidae; genus Salvelinus; species Salvelinus fontinalis. The sequence continues at coordinate 9,899,375 of NC_074683.1, forward strand.
TAGAGCTTTGGACTGGTAACCGAAAGGTTGCTAGGTTGAATCCCCGACCTGACAGGGTAAAAATCTGTCGTTCTGCCCCTGAACAAGGCAGAACAACAATTTCACTGTTCGTAGGCTGTCATTGTAAATACGAATTTGTTCTTAACTGACATGCCTTGTTAAATAAATACAACTATTTAGTGTTGTGAACTCAGATATGGTATCTATGTCAATATGATGTGTCATTGCATTGTCTTTGGTCCCGTGTGGCTCAGTTGGTAGAGCATGGCGCTTGCAACGCCAGGGTTGTGGGTTCAATTCCCACGGGGGGACCAGGGTTCAATTCCCACGGGGGGACCAGGATGAATATGTATGAACTTTCCAATTTGTAAGTCGCTCTGGATAAGAGCGTCTGCTAAATGACTTAAATGTAAAATGTAATGTAAATGTCTTTCCTTCTTACACTATTTATTATAAATACGTGACAACAGTGAATCAATAAACCACTTTTCATTGAACATGAGATTTTTCTGAGTAGTTTAATATTTAATAATTTTTACCAAATGTAATTCCCATGACAGATCATGATAGAATCAGAGCATGATTTGATCTTCCCGAATGAGAGCATTTTCGTTAGTTTACCTGAAATGACAATTTATTGTGTACGCCATCTATTTTCCCCTGCAATGATTCATAATTGTACTGTGGTTCAGAAAGCATTACAGCGTACTTAACAATTAACAAGATTTTTGTCCGTTAACTGGAGGAAGTAAGCCGTGCCACCGTGGCTGTTTGCAGCACTACTCAGATGAGTCAGCCGCTCCTGAATGTGCTGTAGGGTTCAACTGACTCTCCATTTGATTCTACGGCACAGTGACCGAGAACATGGACAGTCATAACGTGTTCGTTTAGATGTGGCTTCTTTTTTTTTTACATTTCAGAACTCAGGCTTGCTTTTCTCAATGGTGGAAGTGACTTACTGAGAAAAGTGTTGATGTGCTCAAAATAATTGATTTGAATGTTCTGCAGAGTTGAGATAAAACGGTGTCATAAAACCCCGTCCAGTAGTACACACACTTTATAAAACTCCACTGCTCCAGTCTCTCACTGAAGGGCAGGACAGGAGCGAATCTCCAACTAGGCAAGCCTATTTCAACAACCGACTGTAAACTTCCTACATTCAGATAATTGGTCAATTAATATCCCAGCAACTTAAAAGCCAATCAGCATCATCTAAAATTTGAAACATTAGTGCGGATATGTTGGGACTTTTTTTTAGTTTGTTCAACACATTTGTCTTGATGGTGAGGTGTTGCAATATGTTAAGGGTGACAACCATTATAATTACATTTCTAGTTGCGTCGCAAATGGCACCCCATTTCTTACTTAGGCTGCGTTTAGACAGGCAGACCAATTCTGATTGTTTTCCCCCCACTAATTGGTCTTTTGACCAATCAGATCAGCTGTGACAAAGATCTGTAGTGAAAAGATCTGATGTAGATCTGTAGTGAAAAGATCTGATGTGATTGGTCAAAAGACCAGTAAGTGGAAAAAAATATCAGAATTGGGCTGCCAGTGTAAACATAGCCATAGTGCACTACTTTTGACCAGAGCCCTTTGGGCCCTGGTCAAAAGAAGTGCACTATATAGGGAATAGGGTGGCATTTGGGAAGATCTCCTTGTCTGTACACAGTGTTACAGTGGAGGGAGATTCTACTGGCCAGACAGTCCCGTGGGAGCTTGGTCGCTGGCACTGCTAAGGGTCACACATGTTCAATGGGCCAGAGGGGAATGCAGTGAGGCAACACTGCTGTTCATTGGTCTGTTTCGTGAGGAGGGTATTACCAGGGGGTTCATATTGGGCCTGTCCCAAATGGAAACCTATTCCTTACATAATCCATTACTTTTGACCAGAGCCCATCCATAGGGTGAACATTATAGGGAATAGGGTTCTGTTTGGGATGGAGTTCTTTTTTTTAGGTGAGGGACATTCTGATGTTCCCATTTGACTAATTCCTAATTAATTTGTTTTGTGTCCCAAAGACAAAGTTCTGGGGTGCTTGAATGGATAAGGTACTGTCTTGTACGATTATAAAATACATATTGTTTATCTTGTAAAAATGTATGAGGAAAAAATACTTCACTATCAAAGAACAATAGAAAAATTGTCAACACCACATATCTGACATTGATTTTAGTCTTGACTGTTGGCCTGTGTGTGATTTCCTCTTGGATCAAACCACGTCTGATGCCTTCTAGCCATTGACCCATGCTGTGTGTTTGTAAAGCAAGTCTCTAGCCCCGAGCGAAAGCCTGCTTTTGTCTGTCCTCACAAGACAAATCTCTTTGCTTGGCGAACCAGAGAGGCTCAGGTTGACTCCAACCCATTCAGAAAACAGAAACTGGAGTGAGTGGAAGCAGGTGCTGATGCTAGTTTAGACCACAGAGGTGGCAGTTTTTCATGCATTGCTGATTTCTGACAGACCATAAATCAAATTGCACAGACTGCACAAAAAAAGGGGGCTGTTTGAAAAGAGAAAAAAAGTATGCCGATTTCCTTTTCCTGGCCACAGCAGAGCAGCCAAACGGTACACAAGAAAAATACAAAGAAACATAAAAGGGTGGAAAGAAAGAGAGCAAAGGGCTGTGATCGGCTAACACAGGAGCATCATAATCGCATGGTGTGGATTTCCGCTTTGGCACATTTACTTTAAGCTACACAGCAGTGGCAGGGACACACCACACATACAACACATGCAGAGTTACTCTACTGTACTAGCTGTACCAGAGCTACACTATGGCGCTGTGAAGAGGGAGCAAGCTCCACTCCACCATGCACTCCACCATGCAATCCACCACGAACTTCAATGGGCTCCAGCGACAGGGCAGCCAGGACAGTTACATTATGGAGGTCTCTCCGCGGAAGAAGGGTCCTCTATGGTATCGGCGCTCTCTGAGGGGACATCATGACAAACCCAGTCAGAATGGGGGGACTACTCCCGGGACTCTGCCAAGAGGCTGGAAACAGGTAAGCGAGAAACCTTTGAGAGAAACAGGATAGAGTTAACAGTTTCACTGTATATCAATTGTCATATACGCTATAAGTATTCTTAGAGGTCATTGATGTTAGCAGAGACGACATAAAACGGGTTCAGAGTGGCATCAGAGAGGTTTGCATTAACATGTACTGTACAACCACAACAAAACCCAGAACTTGCAATGACAAAGCCTTTTGACAAATGTACATTTTGGGGTTTTCATAGGAGACAAACTAGTTCACTAGCAGGAAAAATACCTGGAAACATAGTGTGATGTATATGTTTACGATGAAAATATGTCCAATTTCTTACAGAGAATATAAAGACTGGTGTCCATCTAGTCTATTTTGCATGGAATGAAATACATGTGCTGTGACCAGGTTGAGAATAGCTATTTTCACAGTTGTATTTATAAAATATATACTGTACAAATATATGAAATATACATTTGACTCTTCAGTCCAACAGAACCCGCTCAAACTCCTTGGTGGATTATTCTGACCCTCAGAGGTAAATACAAGCCCTCTGTCATTTTTACACTTAACACTATGATACATTCACAATTTGTGCTTTAATAACCCAAGTTAGGACAAGTCTGTAACCCCATTTCCCCTGAACATTTAGGACTACTGTTATAATGCAAAAGCAAGACAATGAGACGTTTGGATTTGAAATTCAGGTAAGACATTTCATCCGTTTTCAAATACAATTATTTTTTAGAATTTATTAAGAAATACACCCCCCCCCCAAAACGTTTTAACCGCATTGTCAGTCCTGCCTAGTGACAGTGTGACTCCTCTTGTTGTAGACATATGGTGTGCAGCTGAAGAACAGCACTGCGGTGGAGATGTGCACATTTGTGTGCAAGGTGCAGGACGATAGCTCAGCTGAGAGTGCAGGCCTGACCACCGGTGAGACACCCACCCACTTCCTCTCCCTATGGCCCAGACTCAGCTTCAACGCTGTGCAGTATGGTTTTCACACAGAGAGATGTCCTCGTTACACTCATTACAATACATCTAACTTTCACATATAGAAAGGCCAACAAGTCGACGCCTAACTACTCGCATTCTGTCTCTCTTTAGCTCTCTCACACACATTTATTGCGGTTCGACGTTTTCGTACAATACCTTTATCGAGAAATAATAATTCTACAATGCTGATTTTGTGTCAGTCAAACTCCCAGCACCACAGCCGAGATTAAGATTGGTTGTTTGCGTGTTAACCCTTTGAACATATCTCCCACGCTCTCGCTTTCTCTCTTTCTCTCGCTGTCGTTGTGCATGTAGGTGATGTTATCGTCACCATCAATGGGGTCAGCATTGAGGGGTCGAGCCATCAGCACATCGTTGACCTGATTCGAGAATCCAACAACTTTTTACAGTGAGTAAAACCAGCGATGACACCCAAAACCGAAGGGTTACTGTGTAACTCCGAAGATTGTGAGAAAAACATTGAACATATAAAAATGCTTCTAAAACCTTGATATTGGCATTAACCTTGGTGTAGTATACTGAATAGGTCCCTCTAGGAAACATAAAGCTACTCTATTCTCTAGAAGGGTCAGTATTATCTTTAGGATGTGTATGTCTGCTTGTGCTCATCTTGCCTCTGTGTAATCTCAGGATGGAGACGGTGTGTGGGACGGTGGTGAAGAGGATTGAACTGGAGAAGAAGATGAGCTTGCTCAAGGTGTGTCTCTCTTACAGGGCGGATGTTTGGCTTCAATAACACATCATAGTGGGAATTATGGGTGGTGTGCACTGTGCAGTACCACATAACACCCCCCTAACTATAGACCGGTTCCATATAGCTATTTATATACTGGGTGGTGCAAGCCCTGAAGGCTGATTGGCTGAAAGCCATGGTCTATCAGACCATATACCACAGGTATGATAAAAACATTACTTTTTATTGTTCTAATTACGTTGGTAACCAGTTTATAATAGCAATAAGGCACCTCAGGGGTTAGTGGTATATGGCCAATATACTGTACCACACGTCTAAGGGCTGGATCCAGGGTCACAGGGAAACACACTATTATAAAGGCTATGTTAAGTACTGTATAGCTGACCTCAGTCATGTCTAATGTATAGCGGAGTCAATCATGTTTAATTGTCATGTCATTCTATGTTTTTTGTCCACACAGCATACCCTGGGAGAGAAATGGGTGGAGTTGCAAGCACTCACATTACAGGAAAAACGCCTTACGCGAGGTGAGAGGTTTTGCCCAGCTGTGAAACCACAGAATTTCCTGTCTCTTTAGCTGATGTGAAAATGACAAGTAAACGCTGAGGTGCATTAACGAGCTTTGTTTACTGTCATTGTGACGCATTAACTGAGAAGTAATTGATATAAAAATGTCCTGTCAATCAACCACATCCGTTACAGTGCACATGAATACTGCAGTTGGAGAAGTCAACTAACTGCCCTTCCCTTGTCTCCAGGTAACCTGAATGACAGTTCTCTACACCCCTCTATGGACTCCCTGATGTCTCTACTGTCTCCGTCTGGACACAGTGACCACTGTGGCCACCGTTTCTCCAGTGACAGTAGCTGCCGGAGTGGGATGACAGAGGACAGTGACCTGGCCAGTGTGTTTGGGGACCTGAGCTCTCCCAGCCCCTGCAATGTGGCCAGTCCAGATGATAGCTGCTTCTTCTCCACAGACTTCCCCCAGGAAATGCCCAGGGCCCCGGCCAGCCTCAGCCGTCCACGCAGCGATAGCCTGGCTGGCAGCAGTGGCTCCCTCTCCTCCACTTCTTGGGACCCCTCCAGAGCCTCCTCCCTGTTCGGGACACTCCCCAGGAAGGCTAGGAGAGCCAGCGTCCGCAAACACATCCTGAAGTTCATCCCTGGATTCAACCACTCAGTGGAGGAGGAGGACACCTGACCTGAGCTATGAACGAACACTACAGTAGGTCGGTTGTGATGTTCAATACAAACATTTCCTGCTGAGACTGAAGCATTGCCAATATGGAAACCGTGCCCCTGGCTCAGGAGTAGCCACTCAATGAACATTATTGGGATGAGAAGCATTAGGAGGTAAAGAGAAATCTCCCTTTGACAAAGGCCTTCAGTTATCTATTACTGTATACGTGATGCACAATTTTCATAATGAGAAGACAGCATTAATCCTTATAACGGTAACAATTATTTGTAATATAGAACACGGGAACTCAGTTCATGTGTGTGCAGACAGTGCAACAAAGATTGTGCTTACCATTTCTAAAAATGTTACCATTGTATGTAGGGTGATAACTATGCATGAAAAGCCATGATTTTACTCAATTCAATATTTTGCTTGTATATAACTTGAGAAGTGTTATGCTTTGCATATTTGAAAGAATTTACCAGCAACAGTCTGTCAGGTTTGTCACCTAAAAAGTGTGAGTTCTTAACCAGGTAGCTAACTTCATAGTTCAAAACAGGATGTGGGCAGAGAAGGAGCTACTTTCTTGACTATTTTTGTACCCAAACCCAAGTTTCAGGTTATCTACAACTTACTTTCAGTCTTGATAGTTATACTACAAATAACAACCGTCTTTCCTCTAATTCATGGCATTTTAACAGAGTGCCATGGAATGTTACTCGACTGTTTTGAATGTATGCTTGATGTGCCATTTGCTGCTTTCATTGAGATTCAAAAGACATGTTTGAAATTCCCTGAAGACAAGTGACTGTACACTTTTACACAAAGTGTATAGTGACAATTTAGGAACCAACTATTTACATATTCTCTCTCTCATACTGCCTTCTATTATTTAAAGTACATCTATGTGAGAGTGAAAAAAAATAACTGATTAACATCCACTAGATGGCATTGCAAGCATTAAATGCTTAGGACTTTGAATTATTTCAGAACATACGGTACAATGCCACACTGTAAAAGGAGAATGAGGTTCACAATATCTTGCCAAATGTGATGCCAGTGGGGTTCTGAAGTGGGGCGGCGGGTATCCTGGTGGTTAAGAGCGTTGGACTAGTAACCAAAAGGTTTCTGGTTCGAATTCCCAAGCTGACTAGGTGAAACATTTCATTGTGCCCTTGAGCAAGGCACTGAACCCTATTTGCTCCTGTAAGTTGCTGTTGATAAGTGAGTCTGTGAAATAAAAGTAGAACAGTTAAAGGAAATGTACATATACTGGATGACCTACACCAGAAGATTGGAATCCCAAAGCACAACATTGGGGCACTCTATGCTTATTCTTCCAGACCAGGGGAGACCAGATTAACCCCTTAACAAAAACACGATGGTGTTTTTCTCTACGACCTCCACAAGTGTCAGGGGACTTGTCTGAATGTAACCCGTAGTAACAAATGGAAGTAGTTTTGCGGCAACAAAAAAGGTTAAATATGGAGAAATATATATATACACACACACATACATTTCCTGAGCTTTCTTATATCTCCTAGATATAGGAGACACTTCAAAACCTTATTCCTCATTTGTTTTTGTTGCTATTTATGAATGTTTTCTTCAATGCAATTCTATGGGCTATAGTAGTAAAGGCCAAATTATTTTTAATCAAATAACTTGAATTATTTTGGGGGTGGACCTAACAGGGCCTTAATTTAAAATCAAATAGCAAAATGATCCATTGTATGACCATCTTCAAATAATTTCATATGTTAACGTAGAAAGGGGGGGGGGGGGCACTAACGGCTTAGACTGAGGCTAACAGGGTGGTCAGCGCTACAGCTCTATACTGAAAAGACTATCCTTCCTTTCTCTTACGTACTCTGTTAGCTTGGAGTCAAATGAGAAGACAGTAAACGAAGAAAAGAGCTGCTAAAAAGAGAATTAGAGAGGGACAGAGATCATACAGAATGTAAACCGTATATTCTCTTTTTACACAGCTATATGATATCGCATTTAGCCGAAGCTTTTATACAAAGCGACTTACTGTCATACGTGATATAATGCAACTTAGCCAGCAATGGTAGGTGTTCTTGTTGCCATCTCTTAAGGGACCCTTAAGCATGCACCATGTGCACTCTTAACTCCGTAGCTTACCCTGCTTTCCATATGAGTAAACCTACAGGAGAACGGTCATCTGGTCTCAGAATGGCATGGAGGTGGTCACTCTGGATGGATTATACTAAACAATCATTACAATCAGTTCACTTGTCCAAGTCACACAGACAAAGAGCCATTTGTTGGTCCAACACAAAACCTCTGTTCTTCATTGGCTCAAACATGCTTAAAGAATTACATCGCACACTAGCACAAAAAAGACAGCTCGGCCTCACATCATTGATTAAAATGCAGGATGGTACTCCCTTACTAGCCAACGGGATAACTCGGCCCGAGAATTAGTATTTTGATTGGATGACCACAATGGATGACCGCATTGGCCGGCTGAAGACGCTCATACTCTGGCAACTGCTACGACAAAATGCTCGTCGGGAAAAATCAAAAGAGGTGGACAATTGACGAAGTCAGAGAAGTCTGATTATTTCAACACCACAAAAGGGGGTAAAAAAAAACTATTTTGAACAAACAAAAACCATGGACAGAGAAAAGAGCATTCCTCCTCCACTGGACCTTGACGGGATGGAGGGGAATACGAACAGGGTGGCATCCCAGGTGGTGGAGATCATCAGTGGGATGAGTCTGGAAGCCATCCATTCTCTGGAGAGAGCTATGGAGGAGGAGGAGGGAGATGACTCTGTGTTCTATGATGAGGGTGATGCTCCATTAGATGGGGAAGGAAGGTCTTGTCCCTTGGTCTGTGGGTCCACAGAGAAATCAGCTCAACCACAGAATGGGAAGGTGAGCCTACTCAAGGCTGAGACAGCCGGTGTAGTCATGGAGAATGGAACAGGGAAAGATCCCATCACGGACGGAGGAGAACGTCGGAGCTCTGCCCTTTCGGGTAAGGGTGATACTGGGTCACATCAGCACACCGCCAATGGCCTAACTAAGCCCCAGACAGTCCAGACAGAAACATTGGCACAAATCCCAACTCAAACACTTGCAGAGCCACAAAAACATACAGGACAGGAGACATTGATGAACAAAGGTAAGGAAATCAGCATTATACAGAGAATATTCTATACAAAGTAAAATGGTCAGTATCGATAATCCAGCACATTCATTCCACAATGAATATTTTGGGTAAAATTACCATATAACCACATTTATAAGCAGATTTTATACTATTTAGTACACTACAATGAGAGAACTCAGAATATTAAAATTGTTCTGAGAACAAGTGACAAATGTGTACTTCTGCATTTAAGCTTCTGCTTCACACAAGATGGAGGTGAAAGATACACAGGAGCAGACACCTGTTACTACTCCCCCACCTGTACCTGAGGAGGCTCAGCTATACAGGGAGGCAGAGGCCCCATGCTCCTCTGGTGATGAGCCCAACAGTGCGAGTCAGGATGAGGAGGACACAGACAAAGGTTCCCAGGATTCCCTGGCCTGTCAGGGTACAAGTTCCCAGTCCTCAGAAGGACAGAAGTCTGGCCGGCCCCGTCATAAGAAATCCTCCGACCACAACACCAGCTCCAAATATAGCACTGTCTCCTACAGGAAGATACGCAAAGGTAACACTCGCCAGAAGATCGACGAGTTTGAGTCCAGGATGATGAATCTATAACGTTACATCAAGTGAATATCTTGAAGATGGTGCAGTTTTACTTCAACTGCATGGAGCTGGATGGGGGCATGCTAAACCAGTCGCTATGCAAATTGGAATAACGATCACCTGTCGTCATTGGTTGCGTCTCTGTCTAATACACAATCATAACAGATTGTCAGCGTATCATATCTCATATTGACATTTTTTCTGTAACGTTAAGTCCCTACTGAAGCCAAAAGAATGATTGACATGTAAAGAGTTCTCACAGACTTGGAATGACTACTGAGAGAAGCTCAATATGCATAGTAGTATTATTTAATTAGAAAATTAGTGGGGAACATTTGATTGTGTAGGGCAGGTATTTGATAAGCAGATAAAAAAGAGAGAGGCTTGGGGACCTAATAATCCTACTAGCAAACATTACAACTTGGCCCCTTCGCTAAGCACTGCAAGTATGTATTTCAGGTGATCAACCCTATATGTAAAGTTGTGCTATTTAAAATGTATACACACGTTCACCTTATGCTATAAGAACTGAACCAACTAATAATGTTAACCCCTATAACACACACACACACACACACCTTTCCATACTGTAATATTTCTATGAGTACAGTGTACATGTTCTCATGAAATATCTGTTGCGTAAATGTGGAAAAAGAAAACCGAAAAAAAAAAGATCTTTAATATCTATTCATTAAAGGAAATTAACATTGATGTGTGTGAGTTTGGAGAAAGAAAATCCCATCGTTCATCTTTGGTATCAACAGTACCCTCTATTGTTAAATAAATGTACATACAGTATGCACTAAACTTATAACCATAGTAAAAAAACAAGCAGCTCTTATTATACCAGGCGAGCCATAAAGTGTAGGGTGAAGTTGCCCCTGGACACTGATCTTGGGTCAGTTTGAAATGTGCCCCACTAAATCATTGAGGTTAGAATTGGGGAGGGGAAGCTGATCATAGATCTGTACCTAGGGAAAACTTCAACCCGGAGCTGACTCATAACGCAATTCTATTTTATCTCAATAAAGAAATGTCAGATGTCTTTAGCAAAGCGATCTGTGATATGTAATGCCTACATAGACTCATGCACACTGCATGCATTTAAATTTGTACATCAAATGATATTTCAAACAGTAAAAATGGTACAAGGACAGAACAGATCTATTTACATTAAATCAAAGTGGCATAAAATATCCAGCCATCTGGCACTGAAACAGTAAGAGTTATGGGCAATTGTGCGGTCAAATAGAGTGCTAAAATACAGTTGAAGTCGGAAGTTTACATACACTTAGGTTGGAATCATTAAAAGTCATTTTTCAACCACTCCACAAATTTCTTGTTAACAAACAATAGTTTTGGCAAGTCGGTTAGCACATCTACTTCGTGCATGACACAAGTCATTTTTCCAACCATTGTTTAGACAGATTAATTCACTGTATCACAATTCCAGTGGGTCAGAAGTTTACATACACTAAGTTGACTTTGCCTTTAAACAACTTGGAAAATTCCTGAAAATGATGTCATGGCTTTAGAAGCTTCTGATAGGCTAATTGACATCATTTGAGTCAAGGCCTACCTTCAAACTCAGTGCCTCTTTTGCTTGACACCATGGGGAAAACAAGATAAAATCAGCCAAGACCTCCACAAGTCTGGTTCACACTTGGGAGCAATTTCCAAACGCCTGAAGGTACCACGTTCATCTGTACAAACAATAGTACGCAAGTATAAACATCATGGGACCATGCAGCCGTCATACCGCTCAGGTAGGAGACGCGTTCTGTCTCCTAGAGATGAACGTACTTTGGTACGTGCAAATCAATCTCAGAACACCAGCAAAGGACCTTGTGAAGATGCTGGAGGAAACAGGCACAAAAGTATCTATATCCACAGTAAAACGAGTCCTATATCGACATAAACTGAAACGCCGCTCAGCAAGGAAGAAGCCACTGCTCCAAAACCGCCATAAAAAAAAGCCAGACTATGGTTTACAACTGGTCATGGGGACAAAGATCGTACTTGTTGGAGAAATGTCCTCTGGTCTGATGAAACAAAAATAGAACTGTTTGGCCATAATGACCATTGTTATGTTTGGAGGAAAAAGGGGGAAGCTTGCAAGCCGAAGAACATCCTCCCAACCGGGAAGCACGGGGGTGACAGCATCATGTTGTGGGGTGCTTTGCTGCAGGAGGGACTGGTGCACTTCACAAAATAGAGGGCATCACCGGGAAGGAAAATTCATATGGAAATATTGAAGCAACATCTCAAGACATCAGTCAGGAAGTTAAATGCTTGGTCGCAAATGGGTCTTCCAAATGGACAATGACCCCAAGCATACTTCCAAAGTTGTGGCAAAATGGTTTAAGGACAACAAAGTCAAGGTATTGGAGTGGCCATCAAAGCCCTGACCTCAATCCTATTGAAAATGTGTGGGCAGAACTGAAAAAGCGTGTGTGAGCAAAGAGGCCTACAAACCTGACTCAGTTACACCAGCTCTGTCAGGAGGAATGGGCCAAAATTCACCCAACTTATTGTGGGAAGGTTGTGGAAGGCTACCTGAAACATTTGACCCAAGTTAAACAATTTAAAGGCAATGCTAGCAAATACTAATTGAGTGTATGTAAACTTCTGACCCACTGGGAATGTGATGAAGGAAATAAAAGCTGAAATAAATAATTCTCTATTATTCTGACATTTCACATTCTTAAAATTAAGTGGTGATTCTAACTGACCTAAGACAGGGAATTTTCACTAGGATTAAATGTCAGGAATTGTGAAATACAATTCCTGAAATTTCCAACTTCAACTGTATATAGGACATCTGCAGGAAACAAATACTTGGTACAAGTCCTCATGTAAATAATCAAGGCACATTCGTGATTAATTTGCCAAGGCATGAGAATTCATTTTTTGCAAAGCTGGTGAACATGCATGTAAAACCAAAGACCTCAAAGTGAAAACAACAGTACACTAGTGAAAAGCATGAGCTGGCACACACACAAAAGTTAGTAGAGGTGTTGACTAACGGCAAGTAAACTGTAGGCTATAAAGCTAAAGAGTCACACCCTCTATACACAAGCTCACAGTAATTTGTGTAAACCACAGAGCTTATATACACATACATACGTACACACAGTGCCTTGTAAAAGTATTCACCCCTCCTTGGCATTTTTCCAATTTTGTTGCATTACAACCTGTAATTTAAATGTATTTTTAAATGTATTTCATGTAACTGACACACAAAACATTCCAAATTGGTGAAGTGAAATGAAAAAGTGGTGCGTGCATATGTATTCACCCCCTTTGCTATGAAGCCCCTAAATAAGATCTGGTGCAACCAATTACCTTCAGAAGTCACATATTTTTTTAATATATTTTTTTAAGTTCACCTGTGTGCAATCTAAGTGTCACATGATCTCAGTGTATATACACACACACACCTGTTCTGAAAGGCCCCAGAGTCTGCAACACCACTAAGCAAGGGGCACCATGAAGACCAAGGAGGTCTCCAAACAGGTCAGGGGCAAAGTTGTGGAGAAGTCAGGGTTGGGTTATAAAAAAATATCTGAAACTTCGAACATCCCACTGAGCACCGTCAAATCCATTATTAAAGAACGGAAAGAATACGGCACCACAACAAACCTGCCAAGAGAGGGCCGCCCACCAAAACTCATGGACCAGGCAAGGAGGGCATTTATCAGAGAGGCAACAAAGAGACCAAAGATAACCCTGGAGGAGCTGCAAAGCGGAGATTGGAGTATCTGTCCATAGGACCACTAAGCCGTACACTCCACAGAGCTGGGCTTTACGGAAGAGTGGCCTGAAAAAAGCCATTGCTTAAAGAAAAAAATAAGCAAACACGTTTGGTGTTCACCAAAAGGCATGTGGGAGACTCCCCAAACATATGGAAGAAGGTACTCTGGTCAGATGAGACTAAAATAGAGCTTTTTGGCCATCAAGGAAAACGCTATGTCTGGGGCAAACCCAACACCGCATCACCCCGAGAACACCATCCCTATGGTGGTGGCAGCATCATGCTATGGTTATGTTTTTCCATCGGCAGGGACTGGGAAACTGGTCAGAATAGAAGGAATGATGGATGGCGCTAAATAAAGGGAAATTGAGGTAAACCTGTTTCAGTCTTCCAGAGAGTTGAAACTGGGAGGGAGGTTCAACTTCCAGCAGGACAATGACCCTAAGCATACTGCTAAAGCAACACTTGAGTGGTTTAAAGGGAGATATTTAAATGTCTTGGAATGGCCTAGTCAAAGCCCAGACCTCAATCCAATTGAGAATCTGTGGTATGACTTAAAGATTGCTGTACACCAGCGGAACCCATCCAACTTGAAGGAGCTGGAGCCGTTTTGCCTTGAAGAATGGGCAAAATTCCCAGTTGCTAGATGTGCCAAGTTTATAGAGACATACCCCCAGAGACTTGCACCTGTAATTGCTGCAAAAGGTGGCTCTACAAAGTATTGACTTTGGGGGGGTGAATAGTTATGCACACTCAAGTTCTGTTTTTTTGTCTTATTTCTGTTTCCCAAGAAAAAATATTTTTCATCTTCAAAGTTGTAGGCATGTTGTGTAAATCAAATGATACATTTGAATTCCAGGTTGTAAGGCAACAAAATAGGAAAAATGCCAAGGGGGGTGAATACTTCCTCAAGCCACTGTATACGAGTATGCAACTATTATTTATTTGTATAGCCTACACCAGTAAACTATGCCATCAAATACAAAACTGTAATTACACTGTAACAGCTGTCCTTTCAAATCATTCCGGGGCATCAGCCATGCAAAAATTCAAAATTCCAAGTGAAGCTTCATCATGATAAAAAGGAGAAGTAAAAAAAAAAAGAGCATTGCACATCCCAACACCACCCTCACACCAACATACCAGCAGCACCATGCATATCCCATTGCAGAAATACACTGAACACATCCAAATGCATACAGTACAGTCAAGTACTTTAGTGTCAATCTCTAATGCAGGAACAGTGCTGTAGTCCTGTACTCCCATCACACAGTGTGGTAGTGTGTGAACTGCCACTTCTGGTAGGGACTGGTAGACTCGCACTCCTTCAGCTGTATGCTGTCATCCAGCGCCCCAGCCTCCAGGCACGTACGCCGGGGACTATGCTCCGCTATGAGGTGCTCCACCTGAGCAAAGAGAACAGGGGAATACCACCGAAATCACCATCTGCATAATGGTAACTTTCATCCAGCAACTGAAAGGAACACTGCTGGCTACCTCCCGCTCCAACCAAGGAGTTGCCAATTCATGTGCAAAACCCTGATGAAAGCTACGGGCCAAAAAAAAATAGTTGGTTTCAACAGTAAAGAAGCCGTTCTCAACATCTGACATACTCCAAGAGTCGCCGAATTTCCTCCTCGCACACTGTACATATGCTGCATGCAACGCTGACACTTATAAGCGGCTCGGCTCAGGAATGACTTAATACTCTTCTCAAAACCAAGATTCAGAAAACAACCATTGTAAAGTGAACCTACCAGAGCCGAGTTGGTGGCCTTGTGGAGCCAGCGTAGCTGTGGCTTGGTGTTGTCACACGGCTGCAGAGCCAGACTGGTCCCTTTGCCATGAGCAGTGACACAGACATCCTTCTGGCGAACGTGCCTCATCCAAGTGTAATTGAAGTGTTGACTCTGAGGTTTAGGGACAGAGGGGAAGAGTTTGCAATTTGGGATGTAGGCTCTCTTATTACCTTTATACTGCACTGCTTTTGACCAGGGCCCGTAGGGTAGGGCACCATCTAGGGAAATGGGTGTAATTTGGGACGCATCCTTAGTGTCGGTCATATAAATTAGACTTCATGACAACTATGGGGGTTTTCAAACCCGGTTGGGTGTGTGTTGAATTAAAACAGGAATTCCATAGTGAGCACACATCTGGAGCTATGCAATGTGTTATAGCCATAAAAAAAGCATTTCACATCAAATGGGGAAGCTGGGAGTATTTACCAGCTTGCTGAGATCACATATCTCAAATGCAAGGGAGCCATCCTGCAGAGCGAGGCATTTTCTGACTCCACGATTGAAAACCTAGCAAAGGAGGATCACAGGTATAACATCACAATGCCTAGAGCAGTCATAACATTTGTTTACATAGGTAGTGTCACTGCGCCATATTGACAGTAGAGAGGCTTCTCCTTTCGTTCATTCTGTGCCTTCAACAAAATGCTGACAGAACTGTCACAAGCCTGAAGAGACAGTCACTCTTTGTTCAGATAAGAGAACAATTGACATCTGTGAGTTGCAGAGGCATTGAGAGGAGACAAGAAAACAACCACCCCCCCGAAAAAAAAGTACAATTGTCTCTCAAAATCAAGATGAGGGATAATTTAACTGGAGAAATAAACAAAGTAAGAGTAACAATTGTTTGTCAGAAAAAGAGCAACAATGTGATATATTCTAAACAGCCTAAAAGCAAAAACTGGATTCCTATTGATGAATCAATCAATCGCTTAATAAAGACAATGATTAGAAGTGTGTCAAATGTAGTTATAAACTGCAGCAATAAGGTGCATACTATGTAAACGTTTTGAGTATATGGAAAAGCACCATATACTGTGAATCCAATAAATTAATATTATTTATTATTGTAAAAAAAACAAACAAAAAAAACAAGTACACCTACCAGCCCCTCAGCTTTGACCAGCGGAGCGACCATGTCTGGGTACACGTTGTCCAGGTACCACTTGAAACTCTTGCACTCAAGCTTCTTCCTGAGTTCGATCTGGTCTGTGAGGTTGCCAATGTCGATGATACTCCTATCCAGCAGATGGAGGTATCCATGGCCGTAGAACAGGTCCCTGTACTCATCCAGCCACACCTCTGCCACCCTGGCCAGGTTACGCTCAACCGTCTTCTGCCTGTCCTTGGGAAACTTGTACGGGTTCTCGCCTCGGAAAATATGGCCCACTCGGGAACACGGGATGATCTCGATCTCACCTCCACACATCCAAATCTGCAAAAATCAACACAGGGTGTGATCAGATCATTTGAGAAACATCCCAAATGGCACCCTATTCTTTCTCATAGGGCTCTGGGCAAAAGTAGTGCACTATGTAGGGAATAGGATGCCATTTGCAAAGCAGCCTTGATCATGAGTCAGAGTTAACGGTGTAATCCTGGGACAGGTTGTCGAATAACAAACATCATTCAAATTGATCTGCAAACAGACTAATCTCTAATTAAACACTGGAAAATGTGTCCAAATGACTCGAGCTGGGACGATAAACCGGCAATTAGACACATTTAACCCAGGCATTTTGCTGATATCGCTCATTACAATAAGTAGCAGTATAGCAAACTCTGGTTTAAATTACCATTAAAAAACAACTGGGGTGCACATTAATGTTAAAAGTATCCTTCCATGTATCGTTATCGATTCAATTCAGGCAATTTCAAATCAAAGTTTGTCACGTGCGCCGAATACAACAGGTGTAGAGACCTTACAGTGAAATGCTTACTTACAGGCTCTAACCAATGGTGCTCTAACCAATTTATCGCGATATGGATTTTTGTCCATATCCCCCAGCTCTACAACTTACCTTAAAAGAGATCTCCATGTTCTCTCCACCCCATACATCCAGGCCAGGATCATAAGAGCCCAGTTCATAGAAGTACTTCTTATCGATGGAGAAAAGGCCTCCTGCCATGACAGGACATCTGAAGAACAAAACACAGTCCAGGGTTGTATTCATTAGGCACCAAACAGAAGAAAATGGACTGAAACTGGGAAGGACTACCTGAACTTGTCCAATTAGAAATACTTGTTTTCATTTTCTGTTGCAAAACATTTTGCTACAGTGCACACTAATGAATACAACCCAGTTAGCACAAAGATTGAGAAAGTGAAGAATACAAAAACAACATTCCTCCTAGGTCTTATCAACTCTCACAAAGGAATCAGGATATGAGTCAGACCGTGGCCCCTTCCTTCAAGTGATCTCTGATCTCAATTGGTTGGATTGGTGAAAGTAATACGTAAGTGTAACCTAGCTTTGACCTATCCAATCATGTATAGATCGATGATTACCTCAAGGAAATGAAGGAGGAATGCATTCCTGAAGTTTTGGAAAAGGGCCCTTATGTTGTTGAACTCATCTGCAACTATCACTATGTGAATGAACAGTCACGAGGGGTGTAATGAAATACAGCACTACCTGATGGGATCTGAATCCTTCATGTGATTCTTCTTGATGGTGTCCTTTGATAACGTGCTCCACCCAAACACCAAGGGCCATTTGAACACTCCTCTTTGGAAGTTGTCAACCAACACATAGCTGTAAAAACACAAAACATAATTAACCAACTATTACATTACTGGAGGAATAATGCATGAGGGAAATAAATGCACAAAACTCAGATGAATGTGATTAATCACACAGGAGCCTGAAATCAACATTACAAGGACTGACTTCCAGTAAACAGGATGTTGCATCAAACCTGGATGTATAAAAAGAAGCTGAGAACTCTAGGGTTATCAGTTTTTCTTTTTAACACCAATGTATACAGGTAATTCCAATATGAACCCTTACGGTTAAAGGTCTGTTGAAAACGTGTCAGACAGATAGCTGTGAATCAAAGCATTCTAATGATATGTTACGTGTAGGTAACACACAGAAAGCTACCATTGCTGTCGCACATTTTGCAACACTAGGGACATAGTCAGCTAAGTGAGCTTTGTCCGAGCGAGAATGGCCCACTAGGTGCATAGACCTTTAGAAATATCTCTATGAGACATTGTGCCCCCACAGGGTACCGACAGACCAACATTTGGACAATGAGGTTGAATAATAACTCAAACGAAAACTGGGACCATAAACCGAAAATGATCAATGCCGACCGAACCGACTACACAGAGGACATTTTACTCATAATTACGATAAGCAGCCTACACTAGAGAATGGAATAAGGCTGCTAATATGGGCTATTACTAAAATGGGACAATTCATAGCTACAACATTCAGAGGCACCTAGAAAAGTAACTGATGCACATCAATGTTATACATTTATCACTGAACTTATCATTAGTTATGATAATTCAGTCAATTTATCCTGATATGCATTTTTGTCCATATGGCCCAGGAGGCATCCCAAATGATTCCCTAGTCCCTATATAGTGCACTACTTTTGACCAGGGCCCATGGGGCTCTGGGACGCAGGCATAATGTATAATGGTAATAACACATTACCTCATATCCTTGTCACTGATGACTTCGATGACTGGGCAGGCCACTTTCCTCCGGTCCATGTACACTCTCTCCAGCAGAGGTTCCAGCCAGCCCACGTTGCATTCAATATGCGAGTCAAGAAAGGTCAAAACGTCACCTGTGAGAAATGCAAACAAACCCGCTGAAGACAAACACAAAACCACAGGGACGCTTGGCTGCCACATATGGGAGGACAGGATTGAGATTATATGTATAGGATATTTTGTTTACACAGCAAACAAATGTATGAGAAAGCGGTGACAGCAGGATGTGGTTGGTTACCTTTGGCAATGGCAGCTCCTGCCAGCCTAGCTCGGATCAAGCCCTGCCTCTCCTTCAGACGGACGATCCGTACTTTGGGATACTGGGACATATACACATCCAGATGGTCCTTGAGATATTCTGAGAGAGTGGATGAGGGCAAGTAAGCTCACGGCCTTGAGTTTATCCTCCCGACCATGAAACCTGGCCAGGAAAAACTCCAGGCCCTAATTGTAAGCTATAAGTCATTTGGGCAGAGAGTGACATCACCTGTTCAGGAAAAACTCTAAAGATGTCTCCAAGATGAATAAAGTTCAGTTAGTTTATAGCAATTAAAGAGAATGAACAGGATCTTGAAAACCTTGTCTGTATTTTTTTTAAACCTTATGTTTTGAACTTCACGTGTAAATGTACAGTTCATACGCGCATAACAAAACATCTGTAATCGTCGCCTGGTGGAGAAAGCCAAGCAATCAATACTTGAAATATTTTGTTCAATTGAGTTGCACGCTCCTCCCTTTCATAGTGAAAGCACTTACACATTCGTAAAAAATATTGTATAAATTGGAATTGGTAACGGGTCATACGAATTGCTGGACGTAACATATACGAAATGGATGACATTGTACACGATTTTCAGGGACCCGTTTTGGCTTTTGAGCACTACTTTCAAAACTACTGGCTGAAAATATACAAACCTCTATATAAAACAACACTAACACAATGTTAAGCATATTTATACAGTTCCCCTTCCTGTAATACACATCATTTCCAGTGTTCTGTTTGTGAAACTCAAGGTGCGGGTTGATGATCACTAGACTTGCTGAATGTTAAGGATTATTCTCTGTAGTATCTGTTGATAATGATTGACGCAGACTGGAGGTACAAGGACTGAGAACACACTGATTTTAAATGCACTTTATTTTAGTCACCGACTTTGTTATTGACTTCCTACACGCTTGTCATGCTGGTGTTTACAGAACATTTGGTGCTGTCTGATTAGTATATAGAAAAGGGCCTGTCTCCAAGAGGCCAGTTAGACATTTGTTCTCCTGTGCCGGAGAGTTATTTAATTTTTTACATTGTAGAATAATAGTTAAGACATTAAAACTCTGAAATAACACATCATGTAGTAACCAACTAAAAATATATTTTTTTAAACAAACCAAAATATATTTTAGATTCTTCAAAGTAGGCACCCGTTGCATTGATGACAGCTTTGCACACTCTTGGCATTCTCTCAACCAGCTTCAGGAGGTAGTCACATAGAATGCATTTCAATTAACAGGTGTGCCTTGTTAAAAGTTAATTGGTGGAATTTCTTTCCTTAATGCTTTTGAGCCAATCAGTTGTGTTGTGACAAGTTAGGGTTGGTACACAGAAAATAGCTCTATTTGGTAAAAGACCAAGTCCATATTATGGCAAGCACAGCTCAAATAAGCAACGAAACGACAGTCCATCATTACTTTAAGACATGAAGGTCAGTCAATGCGGAACATTTCAAGAACTTTGAACGTTTCTTCAAGTGCAGTAGCAAAAACCGTCAAGCGCTTTGATGAAACTGGCTCTCATGAGGACTGCCACAGGAAAGGAAGACCCAGAGTTACCTCTGCTGCAGCAGTAGTTACCATTAGAGTTACCAGCCTCAGAATGGAAAGGAAGACCCAGAGTTACCTCTGCTGCAGCGGTAGTTACCATTAGAGTTACCAGCCTCAGAATGGAAAGGATGACCCAGAGTTACTTCTGCTGCAGCGGTAGTTACCATTAGAGTTACCAGCCTCAAATTGCAGCCCAAATAACTGCTTCACTGAGTTCAAGTAATAGACATGAACATCAACTGTTCTGAGGACAGTGTGAATCAGGCCTTCATAGTCAAAATTGCTGCAAAGAAACCACTACTAAAAGGACACAAATAATAAGAAGAGACTTGCTTGTGCCAAGAAACACAAGCAATGGACATTAGACCGGTGGAAATGTGTCCTTTGATTTGAGAATTTTCGATTTTTGGTTCCAACTGCCGTGCCTTTGAGAGACGCAGAGTAGGTGAATAGATGATCTCTGGATGTGTGGTTCCCACTGTGAAGCACGGAGGTGGTGGTGTGATGATGCTTTGCTGGTGACACCATCTGATTTACTTAGAATTCAAGGCACATTTAACCAGCATGGCTACTACGGAATTCTGCAGCGATACGCCATCCCATCTGGTTTGCGCTTAGTGGGACTATCATTTGTTTTTCAACAGGACAATGTAAAGGCTGTACAAAGGCTATTTGACCAAGGAGGTGTGTGCTGGAGTGCTGCATCAGATGACCTGGCCTCCACAATCACCCGACCTCAACCCAATTGAGATGGTTTGGGATGAGTTGGACCACAGAGTGAAGGAAAGTGCTCAGCATATGTGGTAACTCCTTCAAGACTGTTGGAAAAGCATTCCAGGTGAAGCTGGTTGAGAGAATGCCAAAAGTGTGTAAAGCTGTCATCAAGGCAAAGGGTGGCTACTTTGAAGAATCTACAATATAAAATATATTTTCATTTGTTTAACATTTTTTTGGTTACTACATGATTCCATGTGTTATTTCATAGCTTTAGTCTTCACTATTATTCTACAACGTAGAAGACAGTAAAAATACATTTTTAAATCCTTGAATGAGTAGGTGTGTCCAAACTTTGACTGGTACTGTATATCTAAACCATTCTATAGCCTTTGCCCATTCTTACCTTTTGAACTAAAGTCATCCACCAGGATGATCTCTTTGAGAAGGTGTGGTGGAGACCGGTTGAGGACACTGTGGACAGACCGGAGCAAAGTGGACCACACCTCGTCCACAAAGCAGAAGATCACACTGGTGGTGGGCAAGTAATCATGGACCACACTCTCAGAACAACTGGAGAACAACAATGGAAAGAGAGGTTACTTAATACTAATCATTAGTATACTGTATGAGTGACAGGAGTGTGGGAGTGAGTAAGTAATCATGGTGTGGTCCAGGCAACAGTGTGACTCACGTATGAGGTCTGGTGTCTGGGATGGCTCTGTCCACAGGGATCTGGTCACTCAGGTAGACGTTGAAATGGCCCTCATTCCAACGGTTCCTCACCTCCTGCTCTTTGTCACTGGGCACCATGGCTGCTTGCCCAAATTGCCCAATTGCGTTGGCATCTCTAGGCACTTGGGTCATGTCTAATGCCAGCACTTTGTGGACGCCTGTGTTTCGAACAACTGTGGAATTTGTGGGAACTCCTTGTTGGCGTTTCGGCTTTGCTGTAGGTGGTAAGGACTCCTTTAGGGCGTCAGGGTTACCTTTATCAAGCTCATTGATCTGTTTGTCCTCTTTGTTGACAATCACCTCTTCTCCTTTTAGTACATCATTTTTGACAGGTTTAACTGTGTAGTCCACTGCAACTTTGTCTTTAATAAAGCTTTCTTGTTTGCCAGGCTCAAGTGAGTTGACTTTCTTCTGTGTCTTGGGAACAATATTTTCTTTGCCTTTTTGCACTAGGCCTATATTTCCCTCTTGGTTCTCTCCTGTATTTTTTGAGGCAGGCTTTTCAACATGTTTTCCTTCCTGAACACCAGGTGGCACTTTGGTAAAGTTCGACTGCAGGAATGCCACAATCTTATCCCTCTCCGTAGGTCCTACTTTCCCATCCTCCAGCACCAAGTCCACTGCCTTTTTTGACACATCTTTGACGGGCAAAGGATCTTTGACAGGTGCTTTCGTATTCAAAGGCACACTCAATTGTACTGTGACATGAGCAGGCTCGATTTGGTTATGCTTAAAGATGACAGCATGTTCTAACTTTGGTTGGGCATTCCCCCCTTGTTGCTCATGCGAGTTTACTTTGTCCATAAACTGTGGGTCATTTTTGACAGCGGGTCCTCGCTTCCTGTACACTTCAAGGACTTTATTTTCATTCTGGAGTGGATCTTTATTACCTGTCTCGTCCAGGTCCAAGTCTACTCTCTGTACTGGATTTTTAAACCCCCTATGCACTAACTTAGTACGTTTCGTGGCCTGCTGTCTGACAGCCTGCCTTTCCTTTACTACGCTTTCTTTTAAAAGTTGGCTGTTAACATCATTTAATGACAGGCGAAGCGCTGCCATATCGAACAGCAACCAAATAATAGATGCAATGAAAACAAATGCAAGTACTCTCCCACTACCCCTAAAGTATTTCCTTATCTTTATCGCCCTCATTTTAGTTGGCCTAAATCTAGATATAATGTCACAGTATCTTATTAATGAATTCGCGGGTCATAGCCTACTTATCAACCCCCCATTCAACTTCGTTTCTTAAGTTTGGGTAGTAGTAGGCTATTGCCTGCGTGGCATTCCACGCCGAGAAGATTGCTTTGGCCAAACCACTTTCGGAATCTTCTGTCAAATATCCTTACTTGAACTAGTGTGCATTTTGTAGCAAAAAAAATTATTAAAACAATAAGGCAAAAATGTATCTGTAAAACTTACTTGTGAAATTCCATGCTGTCCATTTACTTCCCTGAACGTTACAATGTAGCTTATCCATGCGCTGTCCACTTTTCTGGGAATACAATGCAATTATCTTGCATTTTGTTACTTGCCCTCTACTAATGTCTTTGAATGAGAAATGAAATCATTTCCTTGAAGAGAATGCGAAAACCACAAACATCCATTCAATTCTTAGCCACATTTGCCCCTATTCTGTCGTGGAAGTACCTCCCGTCTACGACATATTTCAACTTTGCACTTTGAGAGCACACACAGTGATTGGACAGATAGCTTAATTGTATGCAAACCGTTTCAGTGCACAGGAAAGGTGGCGTGGAAGAGGGTGTGGCCCAAGTCCAGCGTTATGGGCGGGTCAGGTCCTCCTTGCCCGTTCAAATAAAATATTGAAATATTGATAATTTGTTTGACCAAGACGCGCCCGGACAGAAAGAAAGCATACATCGCAGTTGAAGCATCCGAGCGAGCGAAACAGCGCCTCTCTGTCTCAGTATGTGTAGACAATGTATCTGATGCTATCTGGACCAAACGATTATGAGATGTTATACTAATTCTGTCTAGACAGCATCAGATACATGGGCTAGCGGTCTAAGGCACTACATCTTAGTGCTAGAGGTGTCACTATAGACCTGGTTCAATTCCAGACCGTGATTGGGAGTCCAATAGAGCGGTGCACAATTACCCCAGCGTCTGGATTAGGGCTTGTCCGCGGGCGGCAGTCATTGTAAATTAGAATTTGTTGTTAACTGACTTGCCTAGATAAATAAAGGTAATATATAATCTCATCATTATATACAATTATCTGGTTTCAACCTCTTGTGAATTGGAAAGTAAATTTAGCGGGTGCACAGTGCACTGTTAGGATGCTGGATTCTAAAGTAAATTGCTTCAGCATGATTTAGCCACAGAGGGTCATTAGCTCCTTTAAACATCTGTATAATTCTAATTGTTTTAATTCATGGACTTCACCCTCCCTATAACTCTGATGAATATAACAGGAAACCTGTTTGATCACCATGCACTGCAAAATCATTCTGGCTATGGATACGGAGAACATCAACACATTAACATCAACAAGCCAGAGGATATATCCATTGGACTTGGGGCTCTGCTGGGAGTTTACCTCATATTTGGATTTTTAAATTCTGTTTTGCCTCTGAAATCATAATAAACACTGAGAACTAAAATGTGTTATTGTTGTTATTGTTATGCATGTTACCATTAATAATAATAATATGGGGAGTTAGTTAAAAAATTGACCTCAAAAGGTTTTTCAAATGTTCTTCGAGGATCCATTTAAAGGGGTCCTTTTAATGGTTTCTTTGAAAAATGTATAGGGGTTTCAATTTGAAGAACCCCTAAAGCAGGTATTACCAAACTGGGGTACGCGCAATGCCGTCGGGGGTACAAAATAAAAATGTGACTCATTTATTAATTTTTTCAAAAAATATTTTTGAAATTATTTAAAAAAAACGTTTTCTTCACATTTTCAAACAGTCCATTTATATATTGTTTTATATTTTCCACTAACGGTCCGTATGTAGCCAAATGCTGCTCATGTTGGTATCTGTACTGATGGCGCAAAAGCCATGACAGGGACAGTGGAGTGGTAACGCGCGTGCAAGCAGTTGCTCCCGACGCCACTTGGGTACACTGCAGCATCCACCGAGAGGCTCTTGCAGCCAAGGTAATGCCTGACAGCTTGAAAGACGTTTTGGACACTACAGTGAAAATGGTTAACTTTGTTAAAGCAAGGCCCCTGAACTCTCGTGTATTTTCTGCACTATGCAATGATATGGGCAGTGACCATGTAACGCTTTTACAACATACCGAAGTGTGCTAAATATCAAGGGGCAAAGTATTGACACGTTTAAAAAAATTGAGAGACGAACTTAAAGTTTTATTTACTGACCATCATTTTCACTTGTCTGACCACTTGCATGATGACGAGTTTCTCCCACGACTGGTCTGTCTGGGTGATGTTTTTTCTCGCCTGAATGATCTGAATCTAGGATTACAGGGACTCTCCACAACTATATTCAATGTGCGGGACAAAATTGAGGCTATGATTAAGAAGTTGGAGCTCTTCTCTGTCTGCATTAACAAGGACAACACACAGGTCTTTCCATCATTATATGATTTTTTGTGTGCAAATGAACTCAAGCTTAGGGACAATGTCAAAAGTGATATAGCGAAGCACCTGGATGAGTTAGGTTCGCAAT
This sequence comes from Salvelinus fontinalis, assembly GCF_029448725.1. NCBI lineage: Eukaryota > Metazoa > Chordata > Actinopteri > Salmoniformes > Salmonidae > Salvelinus > Salvelinus fontinalis. The sequence goes on from NC_074683.1 coordinate 9,925,197, forward strand.
TACGCAAGTTACTTTCCCGAAACGGATGACACAAACAGCTGGATTCGTTATCCCTTTCATGCCCTGCCTCCAGTCCACTTACCAATATCTGAACAAGAGAGCCTCATCGAAATTGCAACAAACGGTTCTGTGAAAATTGAAATTGATCAGAAGCCACTGACAGATTTCTGGATTGGGCTGTGCTCAGAGTGTCCTGCCTTGGCAAATCGAGCTGTTAAGGCACTGATACCCTTTGCAACCACATACCTACAGTATGTGAGAGTGGATTCTCAGCCCTCACTAGCATTAAAACTAAATACAGGCACAGAATGTGTGTGGATTTTTTTTTTTAAACTGTGTCTCTCTCCAATACAACCCAACATTGCAGAGTTATGTGTATCCTTTCAAGCACATCCTTCTCATTAATCTGTGGTCAGTAATTCACAATTTTCGATTAACAAATAAGGGTTTATATGTAAGATGGTTAAATAAAAAGCAAAATGATTGATTATTATTATATTATTATTTGTGCCCTGGTCCTATAAGAGCTATTTGTCACTTCCCAAGAGCAGTGTTCACAACAACTCACACTCATTCTTATGTTTAATAAATGTTAATAAATGCATTGTATAGTGTGTGTGTGGCAGGCTGACAATGAAGTTAAAAAACAACATTTGAGAGTGGGCTGACCCTGGTGCCATTGGGGGTAAGCAGCTGGAGGTTGAATGTTTGAAGGGGTACGGGACTATAAAAAGTTTGGGAACCATTTCCCCAAAGGATCCTCCAGGAACCTCTCTTAGAGTTCAAGCGCCCTAAGGTTCTTCGAAGAACATTGAGGATCTTAGAAGAACGCTTGTTGTGTCAGGTTTCACACCCATTATTTGCATATGGAGTGACGTGTAAATTTTCTAGCCTATCCAGACAAAGAATCGATTTGTCCTCCCTCTGAGCGACGGAGCCGGTCGGTTTCAACTCGCTGTGATATTTTTAGCCGGATTATGAGCTCCCAACATGAAAAAACTCTAAATAATTTATTAGCATTAAACACAACCACTTTCTCTTGGTCACAACAGGACGAAATCATTTCTATCGTAAAGTTGAAGTTGTAACGAGTCGACAGGCATTCAAATAGTGTCAGTGCGTCACTCAGAGGAGGCTTGGCAGAAAATGCTCTGTCATCAGTTATATGAAATGGGGCCAAATTTGCTAAATTTCACTAAATATGATCATATTATTTTTTAACAGTTATAAGAAAGATACAATCTTATAGTAAGGCGTTTATAATTTGATTGCTACAATGTTTAGAAAGCATTTCAGTAATTTCAAGCCCTATTTCTTCACTTTTGTTTAATGGAAAAAAATCATGTTTGATTTTTTATATTTTCATAATTTTTGCACTTGAGCTTGTGTCCTCAAAAGTGATTACACCTAATACATTTATATACATTTTCATCAGAAAGGTGAGTTCCAGACCTTTCTAGAACTATGCAGCATTACTAGTTATTGTTTATGACCATCTCATGAAAAATAATAACTTTTGGGTATTATACATTTTGCCATATTGTTCAAACAAGAGTTAACACTTCTTCAGCAGGCATCTCTTCGGAGCCCTATTGGGTCCATCCAGACCATTAAGTGTCACCAACATTTGGAGAGAGAGAGAGAGGGGATACAACACCCAAGGCAGGTGGGATGGGTGTTGTGTTGTCTCCCCTGGTTGCTGCTCTTAGCAGGGGCGGACTGGGACAAGAATTCGGCCCTGGCATTTTTATCCACACCAGTCCACTTCACTGTCTGTCTGCCTTTCTGCTTAAGCTTTATACGTTATAAAAGGCAAGGTAAAGACTTTGGCTATATTGCAAATTAATGCCTGTCATACATTTTCCCCTGAATCAACACCTCCTGTACACTGTTAATTAGTACAGGGCTCCAGACTAACATTTTCCCTTGGTGTCACTGGTGCCACTCACTTTTACAGTTGGTGGCACCAGTCATATCATCTTATATAGTAATTTATAGTGCTTTATTAAGAAGTGTAATAAATAAACTGCTGAGGTATTCAAGACATAAGTTGTTTAATCTTACACATCCAAGCAGGAATGCATGACTCAACACATTTTGACGTGCAACTTAATCCAGTGATTGGCATGAATCTTAGGTTGATAATTAGACTATAGTGGCTATATTTTACTCTCGAAATAGGACTCCAGAATTTCCAGATTTTTGTTTTGTTCAATAAAAATGAATGACAGCTTTATGTGCACTAATATCATAGGCTAATTAATTTGGGGTTCCACCCCTGAGGAAGTGGAAAATCAAAACTCATGAACTAGATTGCTAAATTGAAATATAATGGACTACCCACTGCTAGTAGCCATGTATTCATCCAACAGTAAATGTAATGTCCTAAAGAAACTTTGCAGTTGTAGGCTACTACCCATGAGATCTATAGGCCCATGCCCGCGCCGCTCCATATCTCAAAGCCATGTCATATCTTTGTTGTAATATAGTTGCAACTGAGCTGAATATTGAAAGTTGAGAAATAAAAATTATACCTACAGAAAGCTGCGACCCCCTCTTCTTGACAGAGACAAGGAAGCTTACAAAGCTGTGTTTTCCCAAAATTGCATGTAGAAATGTTATACGATTAGAATAACCCATTTTTCTATTAAGCGCATGGGGAGAAAGGAGAGTGGCTCGATCATCACAGCGAAACAGGCACAGGGGCAGACACTTTCAGTTCAAGAATCATGAGGATAATGCACTCTGATGCTGCGATTGACTTTGAATGTAAGTTCGCGTGACCTCAGCTCAGTCTATCAGAAAACCAGGCCGGCTCATCCTCCCATTTCCCACTGATCGAGAAGGGTCAATTGCACTGATCAGCCAAAGTCTCACTATTGATTAGAATTACAGAGAAATTGAGCATGTTTTTTTTTTAACAGGCCCATAGTCTGCCAGCCATGTCACCTTTTTCATCTTTTATTTTTATATAAAAAAATATTTGTATGTCTGTGTCAATTTCGACCAGACCACCCAATTAAAAAATGGTCCAGCCCATCTGGTATTTGCCAGAATTGCCAGATAGCCAATCTGCCCCTGGGCCTTAGCCACAGTACATGGGCTTTCATTAGTGGCTTGGCTAAATGATTGGTCCCAGGAAAGCCCTGAAGCCTCACAATGCATGTGTCAGTTTATATGTCCTATTCATTGGACAAGTTATTCATGTATTCATTATTATTTTTTATTGCGGCACCCACAAACATGCAGTGATTATTGGGGGATAGATTGCCCTTTTGGTTTAAGGTGAATATACAGTCTATGTTGTGTTATAGGGAAAGGTACAGTACTAAATTCTGGATATGCTCTAGGTTGTCCTTGTTTACTGGTAGGCATTTTCTTTAAAACTGAGAGGGATTATGCACAAAACATTACTGAAGCTCTTAATTTGACACTGGCATGTGTAAAATGTAAAAAAATATATAGTATGATATCTTTAGGACATGCTAATCAGACCTTGGAATTAAAATGACAACAGTTGGTCTCTGTAATTTACATAGAGGTCATGTTTTGCTAATATATCTCTTGTTGAAACAGACAGCCAGTAAGAATATGGTTAAGTCTGACCCACTGACATTTTCAGTGCCAAATTATGCACAATGTGTGAATTAAATTAATTAGAGAATTCATTAAGAAATATGGCTTGCGGAAATGAGTGTAATATTTAGTTATGTGATGAAATTTTCTTTCATTGTTAAACCTAATTTGTTTCATAACAGTTCTTGCAGTAGTTTCTCCCTGTGTTAACTATGATGTATCTAATTTGTTAGCCGGTTAATTAATTATGATTAGATTTACTGAACGTACAGCTTGTTTTGACAGATGGTACCCATCAGGGAGACCTTTGCACAATTAATTTGAAATCAATTACTTCCCCTTTTTTCTCTTTGTATCATCTTTTCCATTTGTGTGAAAAATGTACATGGCACATGCATCAACTGGGTTTTTACTCCAGCTTCATTTAATGGTCTATTATCTAAAATTCCCCTAACAATGTACAAGTCAGATAAATGATCCAGACTAAATTTAAGTTAGCAGTTTATCTCTTAACTAAGCACTGAGATAGTTTACTTAATGACTGTCAACTCAAGAGATTGTAAATCTCCTGCATATCTACCTCTACAGTGGGTGTCTGGCTTTAATCAGCCATTAAGCATTTCATATACACTGAACAAAAATATATACGCAACATTTAAGTGCTGGTCCCATGTTTCATCAGATGAAATCCATAGATTAGGGCCTAATTTATTCATTTCAATTGACTGATTTCCTTATGTGCAATATAGGCCTTCATAATGATGAAACTAGGCCTTCAACCAGGTAGAACATTGTCTGCCATATCATTCACAATTCACATGAGTCCATTACATATGATAACTTTTTTGCTCCCGGGGGGATATTAGATTCCCAGTTAATTAGCCTAATTCATTTGCATTAATTGTTTTTGTTCTATAAACATTTGAAAGGGGGAGGTGCCTTACAACACTTTCAGTTTTTTAAACCTCTCCTGCACACATGCTCTTTTCGTTCGTTTGGTAATTTCTTGTGTGCAAGAATATTATCATTGGTATCAGGTCCCACAATATTTTCCTGTACTCAATCTCACAGCTTGACATGAACCAATATCTTGCCTGCATGTAGTATTTTTCCACTTGCTGAATACTAATAGTTCTAATAATTATATTATCAGAGGCTTAATACAGTATCCAGACTACTCACAGTAGTATCCCCTCACAATAGAGTATCTGGGAATGTAGCCTACTGGTTTGTTCTGACGTTCCATTCTCATTTCACACCACAAGATGGCGCCTTTGTGCTTTTCATGTTCTTTCTTTTGGTTGAGTGGTCCAAAATCCAACCCCTACCTTTTATGAGAAATTCCAGCACTTTGTTAGACAAATCAGAGTCCCATTGTAACCCATTAAAATATAAAAATGAAGGTGTTTTCAAAGAAATCTGTCTCGTTCTCTCAACTTAGTCCTCTGTCTTCATATGAATAGTTGGACTAGTTTCAAAATGTAGAACGGTCAAACATATTCATTATCATTATACTTAGATGAAGATGATGTAGTTTAAGATAAAATAGGTTATGCTGTCAGAGGAGAAACAATTAAATGTATTTTTGGTCATTCATTTTCTTATGTTTCTCTTTTATTTCTTATTTTGGGGGAACATCATCACATTTTACTCAGGTAAAGTTGAACAACTTGTCAGTTATATTTTCAAATATTAACATTGAATATTTGGTTGCCTTCTTACAAAGATTAGTTTTAATGATACATGATCGCTTAATGTGCATCACTAGTTTATTGCTTGATTCTATAGGGTTTGTCACATAACAGTAGGAATTTACCATTCTTAGGGGCTGCTTCCCAGACACAGGGAATGTGGCTGATAGGACACAGTATTTAGTCTGCTTATGTGAATTAAACTTCACATACATCATCCAGAAAAGGAGGCAAGAAGCATAACACCATGGTCAAATCCATTTCCTTTAACCAGGTGATATGAAGGTGATGCAAATGTGGCTCCCACTGGACATGAGTTAATGTGTGACATAAAAAATAACTACATAATTTGTCTCAATCCAGTGGGCTGACTTGGCATGGGCAGCAAGTCCTAAATGTCAGGCTGTAATGAGTTCTGGCCAAAGGTACACAGTTAGGACATGGAGCCTGCTGGCACCTGGGATGCCCACTGGCCAGCCAGCCACATACCCCTTAGCCGTTTGGACTCCACGTGCATCCAAACAAAGTTTTAGCCAATTCGGGGTGTGAGTTTGGTTTAGGTTTATTTGAACATACTGTTACATAAGCAGAAACATCATAGGATGTGATGTCATACAATATAAAACACAAACACAAGTAAATATATGGACAGTGTATCATCAATAAGCCAATGCTTATCATAAATACTGCTAAGTATTTCCAATTGTTATTACTGATTTGTATGTATAAGGATATATAGACAGATTTCTTAAAGGCCTGGTGCAGTCAAAAACTTGATATTCCTGTGTTTTATATATGTCCACACTATGAGGTTGGATTAATACTGTGAAATTGAGAAAATTTTGATAATGCCCTTTTAGTGTAAGAGCTGTTTGAAATGACCTCCTGAAATGTCAGCCTGTTTTGGTGGGATGGAGTTTTGGCCTGGAGGGTGACATCACCAGTTGATAAATTAGTTACTAGACGAATAAGAAATAGAGTTCCAAACCTCTCTGCCAATAACAGCTAGTTTCAGTTTTCCCCTCCCCAATAAGAACACTCCCAGACAGTCCTAGCTACATTTTTGCTTGAGAAATTGCTGTTTGTTAAAAAGCTATTTAGTTTCCTTTGGACGATTTTAATTGAAAACAATCACAATAAGATATTCACAATATTTTTCAATCACTTTGGCACAATTTTCTTATGTAAGTGGTATATTTTCAAAACTCTAAGGGGTCTATTCTCATTGACGAGAATTAAAGAGAATTTCTCGAGAGATTCTCGATAGGTATCGATTCTCGAGAGACATTACTGTAATGTAAACTTGCGTATTTCTCAGGTCTCGAAGGCTACCTTCAGTGGTCGCGCATGCACTACCCTGACAGTTGTTCCCCTCTAAGCAGAGCAGTGTAAACAGAATTGCCTCATTGAGCCCAACATTCATACAGTAAAAATACAAATAGGAGACAAAGTTTTTGAAACCGCTGAAATGTATAGACATTTTAATTATATTTGAGACTTGAGTTTTCACCTGAAATTGCAGTAAGAACCTGAAATTGTCACCATAGTTCAACAATGTTTCCCCCCCTTGGTTGCTCTAAGCCACCGCCCAGGCAAATGCAGCAAAAAGCTGATCAATTTAGGGAATGATCAACGTTTTCAGTCACAATTTTGCGTTCACCTCATATAATGACTTCCATGATATTGATAAAATTAAGTCTGGTTTGTTCAAAGGTAACTTTAATGTGCTGAAACTATAGTTTTATATTCTTATGAGAGGGGTAAACGTTAATGCTTCATATACTAACGTATTTAGCTAGCATGCTACCTGCGTTATTACCTTGCAAGCTACATTTAGCTAATGCGTGTATGAACAAGAAAATAAACCCTTTAATTGTCTGCACCTGCATGTGAAATGTTGCATTATTCAAGAGTGTGATATGGTTTGGTTGTATTAGCTAATATATTTTAGAGGAAGAGTTGCTCACATTGTTGAATAGTTTGCGAGCTTAAAATATGTTAAATAAAGGTTCAATAAAAAATTAAATGTTACTGGCCAGTCAATGGCTATGTCACGTCCTGACCTTAGAGATCCTTTTAATTCTCTATTTGGTTAGGTCAGGGTGTGACTAAGGTGGGCAATCTATGTTTTCTATTTCTTTGTTGGCCGGGTATGGTTCCCAATCAGAGGCAGCTGTCTATCGTTGTCTCTGATTGGGGATCAAACTTAGGCAGCTTTTTCCCAGCTGTAGCTTGTGGGATCTTGTTTTGGTACTGTGCTGTTTAGCCCTACTAAACTTTACGTTTCATTTGTATTTGTTGTTTTTTCGATGTTCATTAAATAAAGCAAGATGTACGCCTACCACGCTGCACCTTGGTCCACTCATTCCAACAACGAGCGTAACAGAAGATCCCACCACAAACAGACCAAGCAGCGTGGCCAGGAGGAGCAGACATCCTGGACATGGGAGGATATTTTGGACAGTAAGGGATCCTGGACGTGGGAGGAGAACCTGGACGGTAAGGGATCCTGGACGTGGGAGGAGATCCGGGCCGGAAAGGATCGCCTTCCATGGGAGCAGATGGAGGCAGCGAGGTAGGAACAACGATGACACCGGGGTTCGCGACCATGACGGAAGCCCGAGAGGCAGCCCCCCAATTTTTGGGGGGTGGTGGCACACGGGGTGGTTGGCGGAGCCAGGGTTTGAACCAGAGCCAACTCCCCGTACTCACCGTGGGGAGCATGTGACCGGTCAGGCACCATGTTTTGCGGTGATGCGCACTGTGACTCCAGTGCGTTCTGTGCCAGCTTCCCGCACTTGCCGTGCGAAAGTGGGCATCTGTCCAGGACGGGTGGTGCCGGCTCAGCGCGCCTGGTCTCCAGTGCGCCTCCTCGGTGCATGGTATCCTGCGCCGGCTCTATGTGCTGTATCTCCGGTGCGCCTTCACAGCCCAGTGTGTCCTGTGCCAGCTCCCCAAACTTGCCGTGCGAAGGTGGTCCTTTGTCCAGGACGCGTTGTGCCAGCTCTTCGCTCCAGACCTCCAGTGCGCCTCCACGGTCCAGTATATCCTGTGCCAGCTCCATGCACCCGGCCTCCAGTGCGTGTCTCCAGCCTGGTACGTCCTGTGCCTGCTCCACGCACGAAGCCTCCAGTGATGATCCATGGCACGAAGCCTCCAGTGATGATCCATGGCCCGAAGCCTCCAGTGATGATCCATGGCCCAAAGCCTCCAGTGATGATCCATGGCCCGAAGCCTCCAGTGACGATCCATGGCCCGGAGCCTCCAGTGACGATCCATGGCCCGGAGCCTCCAGTGACGATCCATGGCCCGGAGCCTCCAGTGACGATCCATGGCCCGGAGCCTCCAGTGATGATCCATGGCCCGGAGCCTCCTGTGATGATCCATGGCCCGGAGCCTCCAGTGATGATCCATGGCCCGGAGCCTCCAGTGATTATCCAAGGCCCGGAGCCTCCAGAGACGATCCAAGGACTGGAGTCTCCAGCGATGGTCGGCGGTCCAGAACCTCCAACGACGGTCGGCGGTCCAGAACCTCCAGCAACGGTCGGCGGTCCAGAGCCTTCAGCGACGGTCGGCGGTCCAGAGCCTCCAGCGACGATCGGCGGACCAGAGCCTCTAGCGACAGTCTGCAGTCCAGAGCCTCCAGCAACGGTCGGCAGTCCAGAGCGATCAGCAACGGTCGGCAGTCCAGAGCCTCCAGCGACGGTCTGCGGTCCAGAGCCTCCAGCGACACTCTGCGGTCCAGAGCCTCCAGCAACGGTTCCCAGTCTGGAGCCTCCAGCAACGGTTCCCAGTCTGGAGCCTCCAGCAACGGTTCTCAGTCCGGAGCCTCCAGCGATAGTCTGCGGTCCTGAGCCTCCAGCGACAGTCTGGGGTCCAGAGCCTCCAGCGACGGTTCCCGGTCCGGAGCCTCCAGCGACGGTTCCCAGTCCGGAGCCCCCGGCGACAATCTACAGTACGGAGCCCCTGGCGACGATCTACAGTCCGGAGCCCTCGGCGATGATCTACGGTCCGGAGTCCCCGGCGATTATCCACGGTTCGATTCCTCTGGCGATGATTCACAGTCCGGAGCTTCCGGCGACGATCCCCGCAATAGGGGCGCCACCGAAGTTTACGGAGCCACGAGCGGAGCGGGGTCTGCATCCCGCACCGGAGCCGCCACCAAGGGTAGATGCCCACCCGGACCCTCCCATATAGGTTCAGGTTTGCGACCGGAGTCCGCACCGTTGGGGGGGGGGGGGGTACTGGGGGGGGGGGGGGGGGGTACTGAGATCCTTTTAATTCTCTATTTGGTTCCCAATCAGAGGCAGCTGTCTATCATTGTCTCTGATTGGGGATCATGCTTAGGCAGCTTTTACCCACCTGTAGTTTGTGGGATCTTGTTTTGGTACTGTGCTGTTTAGCCCTACTAAACTTTACGTTTCCTTTGTATTTGTTGTTTTTTCGGTGTTCATTAAATAAAGAAAGATGTACGCCTACCACGCTGCGCCTTGGTCCACTCATTCCAACAACGAGCGTAACAGGCTACTGATATTTACGGTAAATTTGGAAATGCAAAGCAAGAACGTCACGTTGCCAGCCACAATGAAAGGTAAGGCAAGGATGTAATGTAAATTGAAAAGTTTATGTACATATTATATAAATTGAAATCTCGTTGCGCTGCCTCTCCTTAAATGTTCATCAATGAGAAGTTCAAAACACTAAAGTGATAACACTTATAATATCCCCTATCTTATGTTCAGAACCTTTGCTTGTGCATAGATTGGCGTTACACACATCTTTCACCGCTGAGTCAATAATGCCAAATCAAAGTTGTCTGTGAAATACTATGACAACATTTTGTTTAGTAACTAATACATCAGATAATGATAGGCTCACCATTTAGTAATTTCCACTAACATTACCATTTAATCAAATAGCAAAAATACACAATACACATTTCAAAAGTGTTCTTTTTGAAGTGCTAGTTGAACAATATATCAGTATTACAGTTTCATTATCCTTATACAGTACATACGTACGTAGGACAAATCACCAGAAATAGGGTATTGTAAAGCAGTTGGCTACAGTAAAAATGTAGCACAGTTTTTATGCCATTTCTGCCCAATGAAACATTGTACAAGATCGCCTTTTCTACTTGACATGTCAACTGATCTGTCTCCTTGAAATTCATCAGCTTACAGTGTATCAATGAAATTCAGATAATGAGTGGAATATTGTTATATACAACCCAGGTATTTCAGCGGTGCATTGTACATTACATTATAATTCCAAATGGTAGTTCATAGTGACTCTTTCCACTTTGTCCTATTGAAGCACACTGGCTGATGGAGAATGATCTAGTATTTATAGCCACATCCTTTATTGATTTGGTTTTACCTTCCAACATAAATTGATGTCAAATTGATACATTTATTTATCAATTTACAGTGTTCAGCAGTTATCAAACTATATATGTTAACTAGACAATACATCATTTTGGTTCAGAAGTTACTGAATCAGTTTTGAGCAGTTTGACTAAGTGATAGTTAATTGTATTGTTAACAAATGACAAGAAAATCATATCAAAAGTAAAGTGAATATTGCATTTTGAAAAGCAGATACTTAGACTGAATATGCATCCAAATTGGATGAGTAATTTGGGGCAGTGAACAAGTGACTTTGTGAATTTGATTTGTTGTACTTAGTCAATTGAAAATGTGCTAAGTTTGGAAACGAGCCAGTTTAGATATTTGTGCTTAGAGTTGTAAAAATGTACCACATACATGTGAAAATTGCTCCAAAGTGATAAAAAAAACTGAATTGTTAGCCAGAAGATTTGATATTGAGGTAAAAACAGCTGCATTGGACTTTTATTTAAGGCTGTCCATCAGTGAGAGAGTTAAATTAAGTTTTGCACTGTAACTAACTTTTACCTAAATCGTGCACTGATGCTAATGAGAGATTTGCACCAGACTTGTTCTTGCCAGTGATCACACAACGTTTTGAAACGTTCGCACAGTCACAATACTTTAGAAATGAATGTGTGGAGACAGCGGGTTTTGAGGAACTTGACTCCTTTTGTTAGATTTGTATGAGACCTATTGGCAAACACGCTTCTTTATTATCTCACAATGGCAAAGAAGATGAGGGAACATTGTATCTAAATTAACTTTTTCTATTTCCCGGTAAATGAGATCAATTCCATTCCTTATGTTACTTTTCATCTGCCTTTTGTCTTGCTGCGGAATCTTCTCTCTTTCTCCCTCATTCATCTGTTTTGCCCTTTCCTTGATCTGATAGCATTAAACATATAATTAAGTCATAAAGGAGGGAACTGATGAGTGTAGCAGATGGTAATTGCGTCCTACATTTGAATGAGATGATATGCATTGCAACAATTTACAGCCTTCACCTCATATTTTATTCAGCAACCTTTTATCTCTTTTCCTGCAGAATTATTCTGCAATAAATTTAGACATCTTATCAATAGCTGGAGTGATAGTGGCAGAAACATGGAAAAAACTGAGCCTCCAACATTTTACGCTGTTTAAAATAATTTTCCATAATAAAGGACTTACCAGCCTTGCTCTATCACAGTGGAGGGGCGGATAGTCATATTTCTAGAAGTCTCCCTTTGGTTTGTGGACAAGCTGTCACAAACACAGAGGGAAGAAGATAGTTTCGGGTTAAGTTCAGGCAAGGCTTCTTAACATGGTCAAAGGGTTTTATTTCAGTTGACCTAGACAGATAGTATCGAGAACATTGGACAGCTTTTTACTAAGGATTGAACAATTACACCACAGTTCTTCTCAGGCACCAGGCAAAGGCACCTTTTAAGGCGTCATGTCAACCAAACGTGTCATTTCCTGTGGTATCTCTTTGTTTACAGTATCTGGATCTGTCTTTAAGCTCATTTGGGTATTTAAGAGGTCATGATCACAAAGAGTCCTATGGAATTTCATAAGAATGTCAACTGAATCATGTTTTTATTGGATAAAACTCACCCCCAACCTTTGAGTTTTACTAGTACTGTATGAATGACTTTGATACTACTGACATTTGGGTTGAACGGCTTCTGTTTGTTTAGAAGAAGGGAATGAGTGCATTTCTGGGCCATGAGCCATGGTTGTACTGAATGAGGGGGGGCAGGGGGGCACCCAATAGTTGAGAAGGCTGCTTTAGTGGGGTTGCAGAACAACATCATGCTTTTCCCTGTCTGGTCAGTGCAGTAGAGGTGGCAGAGGGTTTACTGTAGCTGTTCAGAATGTTGCTAATGAAAGGATGAAATGCTAAGCCTGTTAGTGACAGGAATTATGGAGAGTCACTATTCCCCCTCTTCCTACAGTATTTTGGAGAAACCATTACCTGTCCTGCCTGTATCTTTCCAGCAACTCTACCAGCACGTTTGTCCATGAATTAGAGCACAAATATTAGTTATGGTCTGATGGTTCCATCCATGTAATCCATCTTTGAAAAACGCTTGTGAAGGCTGTGCAGTGCACACTTTCGTATGAAAACTTTATGAACAGCTCAGTGAAGCTCTGCCAGGATGAACTGTTTGTTTTTTACCGTTGACATGCTTTCCTCCCACTAGTCCCTTGTGAAGTGCTGGACTCCGCAGATATTTGAGAACTGGTAGCTGGTGCGATATAGGTTTAATTCTCATGTTCCCCCAACCTGCCAAGCACAGCAGCATGCCAGCTGGAAGGCTTACACAGGGGTGGGAGAGAGATATTAGCAGGGGCAAAAAGAGCGACAAACAAACACAAGTGTCTGCAGACAGACCTTGGAGGTGCTATAGAGCTGCATCCTGTATCCTACCTCGAGTACTTAACGTTTAGTCACGATACAGGTCCATTACCTTTAAGTACAAGCGCTTATGTTAGGCCCCCTGTTTTTACAGCCCTCTGGCTGCAGAGGGAATCTATCCTGGGTGACCCGGCTGTATTTATTGATGCCTCTTGAGTTTCCACTTGCTGGTAATAGACTGGAAAAAACAGATAATGTGTTCGATCGATCAGCGTGAACTAATTTAATTTGTTGGGATCAATAACAGTTGACAGTTGACAGAGCCAAAGAACTATGTTTATTTGAGATTTTTGATTGAAGGTGTCTCACTTTTACAGAGAGTCGGCTATATGAAGCAATCCTGGCTGTGGTTTGTGTACCAGACAGAGACCCCTCTGCTGTGTTATTGCCAGCAATCTGTATTTAAAACTAATATCAGTGTGTGCTGCATCGCTGCGGGCGAAAGGTGCCAAACCAATCTGATAGATGTGTTTCTTTTGGGTTCCTTGTGATGTGAATTAGAATGTGAAAAATAACAATTCCCCCACATTCCGCTCACTGGCTATCCATTTTTCGTTTGAGGGTAATGATTAGATTTTGTGAGCAAAACAATGATTTGTATGATGTTGCCAATGTGGCTGACTCATAATAGAAAAGTGATGTGGAACAAAAGGGAAAAGGGAAAGGAAATGAACTGACGTGCAGGAGAAATACGGTCCCATGCTCAACCTTTTACCGTCTGCCCCATGTTTCTCCTTTTCATGATCATGCTCTGTGAAATGCCCTGAAGACATGAGAGCCCTTGCTCTGTGTCATATGGTTATCAGCCACCCCTTTACCTTCAGCACAGAGAACAAACAGCATGAGATGGGAAGTCTACATGGATAAACATTTACGGTGGAAGGTAATGCTCCGGGCAAACGCAATTCAGAGGGAATTTACTGTGTATAAACCTGTATTATGGCACTAGCACTATAATGTGTACAAACCTGTATTATGGCACTTTACTGTGTATAAACCTGTATTATGGCACTAGCACTTTACTGTATATAAACCTTTATTATGGCACTAGCACTTTACTGTGTATAAACCTGTATTATGGAACTTTACTGTGTAGAAACCTGTATTATGGCACTCTACTGTGTATAAACCTGTATTATGGCACTTTACTGTGTATAAACCTCTTATCCAGAGCGACTTACAAATTGGAAAGTTCATACATATTCATCCTGGTCCCCCCGTGGGAATTGAACCCTGGTCCCCCCGTGGGAATTGAACCCACAACCCTGACGTTGCAAGCGCCATGCTCTACCAACTGAGCCACACGGGACCACATATAAACCTGTATTATGGCACTTTACCTTGTATAAACCTGTATTATGACACTTCACTGTGTATAAAGCTGTATTATGGAACTTTACTGTGTATTAACCTGTAGTAGGGGACTTCAACTAACATGTGCCCCCGCACATTGACTCTGTACCGGCACCCCCCTGTATATATTGATATTTTTTACTGCTGCCCTTTAATTACTTGTTACTTTTATGTCTTATTCTTATCCGTATTTTTTAAAACTGCACTGTTGGTTAGCGGCTCGTAAGTAAGCATTTCACTGTATTCGGCGCATGTGACTAATACAATTTGATTTGATTTACTGTGTATTAACCTGTATTATGACACTTTACTGTGTATCAACCTGTATTATGACCCTATATTGTGTATAAACCTGTATTATGACACTATACTGTGTATAAACCTGTATTATGGCACTTTACTGTGTAGAAACCTGTATTATGGCACTCTATTGTGTATAAACCTGTATTATGGCACTAGCACTTTACTGTGTATAAACCTGTATTATGGCACTCTACTGTGTATAAACCTGTATTATGACCCTATACTGTGTATAAACCTGTATTATGGCACTTTACTGTGTATAAACCTGTATTATGGCACTATACTGTGTATAAACCTGTATTATGGCACTAGCACTTTACTGCGTAGAAACCTGTATTATGGCACTCTACTGTGTATAAACCTGTATTATGACACTTTACTGTGTAGAAACCTGTATTATGGCACTCTACTGTGTATAAACCTGTATTATGGCACTAGCACTTTACTGTGTATAAACCTGTATTATGGCACTTTACTGTGTATAAACCTGTATTATGGCACTAGCACTTTACTGTGTATATATCTGTATTATGGCACTAGTACCTTTTAATTAAAAAAAAAAACTTTATTTAACTAGGCAAGTCAGTTAAGAACAAATTCTTATTTTCAATGACGGCCTACGAACAGTGGGTTAACTGCCTTATTCAGGGGCAGAACGACAGATTTGTACCTTGTCAGCTCGGGAATTCGATCTGGCAACCATTCAGTTACAAGTCCAACGCTCTAACCACTAGGCTACAGTTAACACTTTACTGTTTACACTTTACTGTGTATAAACCTGTGTTATGGAACTATATTGTATATACATTTAACATTTACATTTAAGTCATTTAGCAGACGCTCTTATCCAGAGCGACTTACAAATTGGAAAGTTCATACATATTCATCCTGGTCCCCCCGTGGGAATTGAACCCTGGTCCCCCCGTGGGAATTGAACCCACAACCCTGACGTTGCAAGCGCCATGCTCTACCAACTGAGCCACACGGGACCACATATAAACCTGTATTATGGCACTTTACCTTGTATAAACCTGTATTATGACACTTCACTGTGTATAAAGCTGTATTATGGAATTTTACTGTGTATTAACCTGTAGTAGGGGACTTCAACTAACATGTGCCCCCGCACATTGACTCTGTACCGGCACCCCCCTGTATATATTGATATTTTTTACTGCTGCCCTTTAATTACTTGTTACTTTTATGTCTTATTCTTATCCGTATTTTTTAAAACTGCACTGTTGGTTAGCGGCTCGTAAGTAAGCATTTCACTGTATTCGGCGCATGTGACTAATACAATTTGATTTGATTTACTGTGTATTAACCTGTATTATGACACTTTACTGTGTATCAACCTGTATTATGACCCTATACTGTGTATAAACCTGTATTATGACACTATACTGTGTATAAACCTGTATTATGGCACTCTACTGCGTAGAAACCTGTATTATGACCCTATACTGTGTATAAACCTGTATTATGGCACTATACTGTGTATAAACCTGTATTATGGCACTTTACTGTGTAGAAACCTGTATTATGGCACTCTATTGTGTATAAACCTGTATTATGGCACTATACTGTGTATAAACCTGTATTATGGCACTCTACTGCGTAGAAACCTGTATTATGACCCTATACTGTGTATAAACCTGTATTATGACACTATACTGTGTATAAACCTGTATTATGGCACTTTACTGTGTAGAAACCTGTATTATGGCACTCTATTGTGTATAAACCTGTATTATGGCACTAGCACTTTACTGTGTATAAACCTGTATTATGGCACTCTACTGTGTATAAACCTGTATTATGACCCTATACTGTGTATAAACCTGTATTATGACACTATACTGTGTATAAACCTGTATTATGGCACTCTACTGTGTATAAACCTGTATTATGGCACTATACTGTGTAGAAACATGTATTATGGCACTAGCACTCTACTGTGTATAAACCTGTATTATGGCACTCTACTGTGTATAAACCTGTATTATGGCACTAGCACTTTACTGTGTATAAACCTGTATTATGACCCTTTACTGTGTATAAACCTGTATTATGGCACTTTACTGTGTATAAACCTTTATTATGGCACTCTACTGTGTATAAACCTGTATTATGGCACTATACTGTGTATAAACCTGTATTATGGCACTAGCACTTTACTGTGTATAAACCTGTATTATGACCCTATACTGTGTATAAACCTGTATTATGGCACTCTACTGCGTAGAAACCTGTATTATGGCACTATACTGTGTATAAACCTGTATTATGGCACTATACTGTGTATAAACCTGTATTATGGCACTCTACTGTGTATAAACCTGTATTATGGCACTTTACTGTGTAGAAACATGTATTATGGCACTCCATTGTGTATAAACCTGTATTATGACACAATACTGTGTATAAACCTGTATTATGACACAATACTGTGTATAAACCTGTATTATGACACTATACTGTGTATAAACCTGTATTATGGCACTTTACTATGTATAAGCCTGTATTATAGCACTCTACTGTGTATAAACCTGTATTATGGCACTAGCACTCTGTGGTATATTTGCTCCATTTTTACCAGCTCTGTGGTAAATGTGGACAACATTTATCCCACTACAGTGTGAGTGCTATGCTATAAGTGTGCATTCCGTTAATAGTATACTATACGCTACCAAATTTATGCGAAAATAACTTTGCATTCAATGCTTATTAAATCCGCCCATAGCATTGTCTGATGTAAGCAAATCCAACCAGAACCTAATTTCCAAAGTGTAAAAACTGACACCATGTATCTTCTGTATCAGTGTTATTGCTGGTTGGTTTTATTCGGAGGGAAAGACAAACATGTTTGGAGGACATTTGGAAATAGATTGCTGGTCCCCATGTCTTGTGTTTGGCACAGGTTGGGGAAAGGCCTGAGATGCATATTGTTTGTGTTCATTTGAATAAGGACAAATGTCAGATTTCCATGGCTGCAGGCAGCGTGCATGTTAGATGATCAACTCTTTGGGGCCCCTGGATGTGGGGTCATCAGTACTGCTTCCAGGTCATTGTCACTGCATGGCGGTTTGGGGCCATAATTGACCTTTTGACAGAGCGCAGGGAGACAGCCGTTCTTTCAAGGCTGGAATAATCATGTTAGATTTTCTGGGAGCGCTCATCCAAAGTCATTAAAATGTTTGGTCACAGATTGGGTTGAAAATAAGTAAGAGATATATATATATACAATGGATTACTTTATTTATTATACAACAAGCTCTGTTTGTATGTTTATAACTGTATCATTTAACTGATATTCGTCTGTAATGAACAGATTGTTTAACATTTTATGTGAAGAGTGGGAAGGCGTACTGTGTTCGAAGTCAAATACCTGTGTTCAAGTTACAGAATGTCATCTACTTTCATATGTTGTCTTAGCATGTTGGCTGTATTGTTTTCATTTGGTATGTTACTGCTTACTTTCCCATCACACACATGCATTTATGAGAGTATATGAAATGAGTCATTACTTAAGCAGTAAAAAAAAGTCACATCTGTTTTGGGTGCACTCCGTGAGACTGGAGAAAGAGAAAGGTTGAACACAGCCCATCTCCCAATACCCCAGGGCTCCCCCAGGGCTCCTTCCGGTTCAACCTCTCCACACATGCGTGCTTTTTACCCTTCACTGTTTTTGTTATTCCTCACAATTTGGCACCCACGGCCATGTCTCTGTGTTAATAGCCCCAGACATTAAGTTACTATCACACCATGTACTGTACTTCTGGTTTTCTCCCCTCCTCCTTTTTCTTTCTTTCATTCTCTTCCTTTTTTAAAATCCTTCCTTGAGTTTTTCTTCTTCTTCTTCTTCTTCTTCTTCTTCTTCTTCTTCTTCTTCTTCTTCTTCTTCTTCTTCTTCTTCTTCTTCTTCTTCTTCTTCTTCTTCTTCTTCTTCACCCTCCTCTTCCTCCCACTGAATATGTCCCTGGGCTTGCTCAATGCCCACATCTTGTAAAGAAGAAGACAAATATACCTTTTCTACATTTTCATCAATTGCCACTGTTGATTTATGGGGCTAACACAGTTTGTTGTTAAAAACGACTTCCCATTTGCTGATATGTCTTGTAGTCACAAAAGAGTCAGAGCTCATGGTGTTATAGATCACAAGCAGTTTGTATGAGGGAGAAACTGCTATGATTTTTTCTTTCTAGCATCTTTGTTGGTTTACAAGAAAAAAAGAAAAATCCGCTCAGAACGCCACAGGCCTAGCCGTTGAGAATAGGGTATCACATTATTAATTAAAATACAAGTCGCCCTGTAGCCCATGGGTATACATTGTAGCACACTTGATTGAATCAGGTAGTGGCAGCCTAGGCTTTTTATATTTTGCGCTTGAAGGGATGAGAGAAATTTGAGCTTGGCCGTATTACTTCACATGAGAATAAAATGTTTTCAGGAAAGCGTTGTAAGCTGTAATGGGAAGTAGCAGAGTTAAAACTCTGTTGAATTCTCTGACAGAAATCAGATTTGTTCCATGGATGAACATCCTATTTCCCTTTATTTACAGTTCTAGGATTGTTAAATAGAATTGTATGTAATGCGATGATTGATACAAAACCATTGCTGAGGTTTTGCCCCACGGTAGAACATTTAACTCCCCTGTCCTCGCTAGACTCAACAGCTAACCCTATAGTGTGCTTGGTATTATCCCTTTCAGGTTTCAAGTTTTAATGTCACAAGTACAAGTACAGTGAAATGCCTTTCTTGCAAACTCCAAACCCAACAATGCAATACTCAGCAACATTGTTCTGGACTCTGATTTCGTGAGTCCATAGTTCATTAGCAACCTATAACTTATCATTTTCCTAATATTAACTGGAAAATATTGTGTCTCTATTTCATATTTGATATCAGAAAGGGGAGATACTGCAGAGGGGAGCCGTTGTATCTGGATTACAGTCAGATACAACAGCCGGATGGTCACTACAATGCATACGGGCTCTGACCGCACACTTACACTCAAAGTTTTGCTTCCATTTGTCTTTTGAAATCGTTGAGCTTGAACGTTAAGCTGATGTTGAAGATTATCTCTTGAGCACTTTGAGTGAGCGTGTACCCTGTGTATATCCTGTGTATCATTTGTATGGTGCAGGTACAACATTTGTATCATTTATTTATTGGCATTCACATGCTTTCATTCCCCCAGTTTTCTTGCTGTGGCATATCTGTAGTCTTCTGATAGACGCTGCCTCACACCCAGAGTAGAGGGGATCTGTTTCCTTATCTCCACTCCCCCAGCTCATTATTGCTCATAGTTAATGTCATAAAAAAGGGATGGAAAAAAACTATATTAGTCTCCCTGGATCCTCATTAAAAGGCTGTCCTACAGAGGTGTGAACATGTAATGTTCTAATACGGACTCTGACACAATGAAGGTGCTTCTAATGGTTTTAATGCTGGGGAGGGAGAGGTAATAGAACACAATACTGGACAAAGGTGTCCGTAATGAGGCCGCTATGTGTCCTGTGTCTCCCACATCTCTCCCATACTGCCACCACAGGGGCACGAGCGACGGAGGAGGGAAATCTTCAAGAGACTCTTTGTTTCGTCCGTTCGTTCGTTCTTTCCACGCTGCGCACACACTGGTTGAATTACCGTTGTTTCCACAATATGGAATAGACGTTGAATTGGCATCTGTGCCCAGTGGGTCGACTGTTCGTTTATTCTTGAAAGAAAATGTGTTCTTTCTTTAATTCTTTCTTTCTTTTTTATTTTCCTTCCTTCCTTTCACCCCTCCTCCTCTGATTCCCATCGACCTCCAGTCTAGGTCTGTTAGATATAGTCCAGGTCATAGCAGACGAACGGCTGAAATATCAAAGCCTGCCCAAGGCCTTTGCTTTTCTGTTCCAGGTAGTCAGAGTGGGGAGATCAACCGAGATAGGACAGTCTTCTTCTCCATGTCTTGTCTTCACCACGGCCCCCCATCCTCTGTAGAGCTGAATTCAGATGCTTCATTTCTTCTGTCACAAGCAAATCTCAGGGTTAATTAGCTCATAATCTGGAGTAGCTACCAATATATACAACGGTGCATTCTCTAATGGGATTTAATTAATTGAAATAGTGTTCAGTCAGATAATATACGAGCCAAAAGAAGCCCAGTGCTTAGGCACGGGCCTGGCCGATCCATTTGAAACAGATTAAAAAAAGAATCCATCTGGAAAGAAAGGATCTGTCAGTGAAGATGCCCAATTGTGTGAGATCATGGCTGGCTGTTCAGCATGCAAGGTTCTGAAGTGTATCGAGAGGCACAGCTGAGTGAATGGAATAGTCTGTGTTGTATTGATAACTAGCAGCCTGTTTTAAAACCCTGGCAGAACAATGAAACCAAGGCCTGCTGTGCTCCGCTGAGTAACAATGCCTGTTTTCACTGGAGGGTTCAAACGTGACAAACAACAACAACAAAAGAGCTCTTTTCATTTTATTCTGGCACATTTGGATATTAATATTTTGTTTGAAAAAAATATTCATTCCCAAATGTTGTACCTGCTTAAAACAGTTAGGCCTATATAGGCTATATAAGAATTGAAAACCTAGACCCGAACAAACACCGCATAATAAATCCCAGGACAATAGCAAAAGCTTTGAATAACAATAAGAAAATCACATTGAACTTGACCACACACTCAGGTCTCCCGTTCCCTCCTTCCCTCCCTACCTCCTTCACCCTCTGCCTCTCTCTAGCTGTGTATGTTGTGCTGAGAGAGGAGAGCAGCCGTGGCATGGAGCAGAAGGAGACAGTAGCTGAGAGCTATGGTGGAGTGTAAGTTGTGTTGATGTGGATGGCCTCTGGTCAGGAGCCAGAGCCTGGCTGTAAAAAGGCTTGGTCTTTTGTGCATCAGAGGCATGCTTGCCAGTCCCAGTCCTCCATGTCGCTGGGGGTAGGGAGGCATTTACCCACCACATGCATTCATTGCAATGGCATGGCTTGATGTGGGGCTAAATGGCATTGTTACAACGCGCCTCCGAGAAGTGTTGACAGGTCCATATGCTAATTTTAATGAATACAACAGGGCTGTGAATTTATTTACCTCAACTCGGCCGCAGAATGTCTATCTGTACCCAGACTACAGATATAATTGCAGCAAACTCAAATTAGCTCATTAGGAAATGTATTGAATTTACACGTTATTTCCAGTAGTTAAGCTGAATTATTTTCCCTAAGGTCTCAATTACACACAAATTTGTGACTCAGGTAAATGCTGTTCCATTGACTTCCACCACGGCAAAATTGAAGTCACTGAATAATTTGTAAGAAATATGTAGCACAGGCAAATCTATTGACATTAATTTGTGTGAAAAATTCTAAATAAAAGAACAGAAGATGAGAAACCAATTGCTTTTGTTCTCGTATTCAGTTAGTTTGCTTCACTCATTTAAGATGTTGGAATATCTGAACATACTCTACATGACCAAAAGTATGTGGACACCTGCTCGTTGAAAATCTCATTCCAAAATCAAAGGCATTAATATGGAGTTGGTCCCCCCTCTGCTACTATAATAGCCTCCACTCTTCTGGGAAGGCTTTCCACTATATGTTGGAACATGCGCTGCAGGGACTTGCTTCCATTCAGTCACAAGAGCATTAGTGAGGTCGGCCACTGATGTTGGCCGATTAGGCCTGGCTCGCAGTCAGTGTTCCAATTCATCCGAATGGTGTTCGATGGGGTTGAGGTCAGGGATCTGTGCAGGCCAATCAAGTTCTTCCCCACAGATCTTGACAAACCATTTATGTGTGCACCTTGCTTTGTGCACATGGGTATTGTCATGCTGAAACAGGAAAGGGTCTTCCCCAAACTGTTGCCACAAAGTTGGAAGCACAGAATCATCTAGAATGTCATTGTATGCTGTAGCGTTAAGATTTCCCCTAACTGGAACTAAGGGGCTTAGGCCAAACCATGAAAAACAGCAGCAGACCATTATTCCTCCTCGACCAAACTTTACATTTGGCACTATGCATTGGGGCAGGTAGCGTTCTCCTGGCATCCGCCAAACCCAGATTAGTCTGTCAGACTACCAGATGCTGAAGCGTGAGTCATCATTCCAGAGAACGCGCCTCCACTGCTCCAGAGTCCAATGGCGGTGAGCTTTACACCACTCCAGCCGACGCTTGGCATTGCGCATGGTGATCTCAGGCTTGTGTGCTGCTGCTTGACCATGGAAATACATTTCATGAAGTTCCTGACGAACAGTTCTTCTGCTGACGTTGCTTCCATTGGACAGACAATTTTTACGCACTTCAGTACTCGGCAGTCCCGTTCTATGAGCCTGTGTGGCCCACCACTTCGTGGCTGAGCCGTTGTTGCTCCTTGACGTTTCCACTTCCACAATAATAGCAATTACAGTTGACCGGTGGGCAGCTCTAGCAGGGCAGAAATTTGACGAACTGACTTGTTGGAAAGGTGGCATCCTATGACGGTGCCACGTTGAAAGTCACTGAGCTCTTCAGTAAAGCCATTCTACTGCCAATGTTTGTCTATGGAGATCACATGGCGGTGTGCTTGGTTTTATATACCTGTCAGCAACGGGTGTGGCTGAAATAGCCGAATCCACTAATTTGAAGGCTGTCCACATACTTTTATATATATAGTGTACAGCGCATTCAGAAAGTATTCAGACCTGTAACGTATACTCTTGGAATCAGGAAGCAGAAGGTCAAATTAATGATAAGATGGGTAGATTAACAAAAACAGGAGAAGAAATACTGAACGTGACAAAAACCAATACTGCCTCAACACTGAAGGTACTGAGGGCTAAATAAAGGGAGAGTAATCAAGGTGATAATGAGGTCCAGGTGTGCGTAACAATGGGGAGCAGGTGTGCATAAGGATGATTGCCAGGGCCGGTGGTTAGTAGACCGGCGACGTCGAGCGCCAGAGCGGGGGAGCGGAAGAAGGCGTGACAAGACTCCTTTCCTTTTTCCACATTTTGTTACGTTACAGCCTTATTCAAAAATGTATTCAATATTTTTTTTCTCATCAATCTACACACAATACACCATAAAGACAAAGCGAAAAACTGTTTTTGCAAATGTATTACAAATAAAAAAACGATATACCTTATTTACAGAAGTATTCAGCCCCTTTCCTATGAGACTCGCAATTGAGCTCAGGTACATCCTGTTTCCATTGATTATCCTTGAGATGTTTCTACAACGTGATTGGAGTCCACCTGTGGTAAATTCAATTGATTGGACATGATTTAGAAAGGCACACACCTGTCTATATAAGGTTCCACAGTTTACAGTGCCTGTCAGAGCAAAAACCAAGCCATGAGGTCGAAGGAATTGTCTGTAGAGCTACGAGACAGGATTGTGTCGAGGGACAGATCTGGGAAAGGGTACAAAAAAATGTCTGCAGCATTGAAGGTCCCCAAGAACACAGTGGCCTCCATCATTCTTAAATGAAAGACATTTGGAACCACCAAGACTCTTCCAAGAGCTGGATGCCCGGTCAAACTGAGGAGGGCCTTGGTCAGGCAGGTGACCAAGAACCAGATGGTCACTCTACAAGAGCTCCAGAGTTCCCCTGTGGAGATGGAAGAACCTTCCAGAAGGACAACCATCTCTGTAGCACTCCACCAATCAGGCCTTTATGGTAGAGTGGCCAGATGGAAACCACTCATCAGTAAAAGGCACATGACAGCCCACTTGGAGTTTGCCAAAAGACACCTAAAGACTCTCAGACCATGAGAAACAAGATTCTCTGGTCTGATGAAACCAAGATTGAACTCTTTGGCCTGAATGCCAAGCTTCACGTCTTGAGGAAACCTGGCACCATCCCAACGGTGAAGCATGGTGGTGGCAGCATCATGCTATGGGGATGTTTTTCAGTGGCAGGGACTGGGAGACTAGTCAGGATCGAGGGAAAGATGAACGGAGCAAAGTACAGAGAGATCCGTGATGAAAACCTGCTCCAGAGCACTCAGGACCTCAGACTGGGTCGAAGGTTCACCTTCCAACAGGACAACGACCCTAAGCACACAGCCAAGACAATGCATGAGTGGCTTCAAGACAAGTCTCTGAATGTCCTTGAGTGGCCCAGCCAGTGCCCGGACTTGAACCCAATCGAACCTCTTTGGAGAGACCTGAAAATAGCATTGCAGCCAACCTGATAGAGCTTGAGAGGATCTGCAGAGAAGAATATCCCCAAATACTGATGTGCTAAGCTTGTAGCATAATACCTAAGAAGACTCGAGGCTGTAACCGCTGCCAAAGATGCTTCAACAAAGTACTGAGTAAAGGGTCTGAATACTTATGTAAATATGATATTTCAGTTTTTAATTTTTAATACATTTGCAGAAGAAAAAACATGTTTTTGCTTTGTAATTATGGGGTATTGTGTGTAGATTGAGGGGGGGAAAATATTTAAACACTTTTAGAACAAGGCTGTAAGGTTAGAAAATGTGGAAAAAGTGAAGGGGTCTGAATACTTTGCAAATGCACTGTAGCTGTGCAGCAACACTCACCATCCAACCTGACAGAGCTTGAGAGGATCTGCAGATAATAATGGGAGAAACTCCCCAAGTACAGGTGTGCCAAGCTTGTAGCATAATACCCAAGAAAACGTGAGTCTGTAATCGCTGCCAAAGGTGCTTCAACAAAGTACTGAGTAAAGGGTCTGAAAACGTATGTAAATGTGATGTTTCATTTTCTCATTCTTTATAAATTTGCAAACATTTCTAAAAACCTGTTTTTGTATTGTCATTATGAGGGTGTTGTAGGTAGATTGATGAGGAATGCACTGTATATCTGTGGAATGCTTCATTATTAAATGTCTTTGTTCATAACCACAACCCTTTGTGTTTTTATAAAGCCGTAATCATGTGGTTGTTGACTATCTGTGGTGATGTAGCTAGTATCACGTTGAAAGCTTGATGCGAGCCATTTTCATGCAATGAAAAGCATGGGGAAAAAGCGAAGAGAACCGAAAACACCACAACACAACACTCGCAGGAAACGCGAGTCATGGCTCAACATCAGTGATTATTCATGCCTACTGGAGTCTGAAATGAAAGTGAATATTCATGGCCTGATTCACTTGTTGAACCATGTCCTCC
This sequence comes from Salvelinus fontinalis, assembly GCF_029448725.1. NCBI lineage: Eukaryota > Metazoa > Chordata > Actinopteri > Salmoniformes > Salmonidae > Salvelinus > Salvelinus fontinalis. The sequence goes on from NC_074683.1 coordinate 9,951,020, forward strand.
TGTGTGAAAATGAGAAGATTGTTGAGAGGAACGAGATGGCGTGGAAACTGTGTGAGAGAAAGGAGTGTCAAAAAAATAATAATCTGTGTATGTCCTTGTCTGATATTTGCTGGAAAACAGCTTGGAATTTTGGATGGTTAAGAATTCTCATTCTGTACTTTCCACAACGCTCTGCATATTCTTATGGTAGGTGACCTAAAATGACACTGGTCATTGGCTTTGTTCCAGTACGCAAATTGCACCACTGTTTCACTGACTTGTGATACAGTTCAGCATTTAGTGTCAACTCGTGCGCTATAGTGGTGCCTAATGTGACTGTGATTGGTTTAGGCCATTTATCATTCTGGAATGAGCTTACAATATCTTGCTTAATGCATATTTATTCTATTAGTTAGGTTAAATTATGCTTTTCCACTCTCAAGCCACTTCAAGCCGCTTTAGGCACTTCACACGAGTCAATTTAAGAAAACTGATATGTTCTGCATCCATTTAATGGTATGTGTATTTGCGTGTCTGTGCGTGACCCTAACAAGGCCATTTTAATGTTGTAACATGTTTTACAATATCTTTCTTTCTTAGCCCTGATAAAGACCCTTGTATTCATAGATGTTGTGTGAGTGGAGGATGGAGGAGGGGAAGGTTGAGGATGGAGGGTGTCTTGGCCCATGGAGTGCCCTGTAAATGCCGATGACAGCTAGTGGCACACAAGTTACTCGTGCTTAACAAATGACTGGCCTACATCAGGGGTGGGCAACTTTGATGGGGGTGGGGGCCACAAAACGTCGGAACTCATCATGAAGGGCCGCAGTAGCTCGCAATTCTACACGTTTTGCCATAGGTTGGAGAGAAATGTTTGCAGTTTTTAATATGATACCTGAGTTAGCGTGACTAACCAAATCAATTTGACCATGATTACTTACTTACTAAGTTTAGATAGCTGGTCGCTAGACTAACATACCAAGCTAAACAAATTTGCTGACATGGGCTAATTGATTGACTGTCACTAAGCATGTTTCCATTCACAGTCTTTATGTGATTAAAGTAAAAAAAATCACAACAGCTGTGATGGAGGCTGTACCCACACTTTATATGCAAGCTGTTGGCTACAGCACAACCCATTTAACTTGTATTTTTTTCCCGGTACATAGGAATTTAACCACATAAAGGTATTTTTATGTGAACTACGTCCTCACGCACAGCCTTCAGTCACAGTTCTACACAGCAAATTGGCCAGTGTTACCTAGTGTTGATTTTTCAGTGTAACATTTCTAGTGTTGACTATGAAAGTGATAAATTAACACTCATTGGTGTAAAATTAACCCCAGGGTTGGTGTTAATAATAAGCATTAAAACAAAACCATGCCCATCATTATAATATTTCCCAGCATGCTCTATTGCAGGTTGATTTTTAGAAGTGTTTGTTTCAATATCAATGTTTTTGCATGTATATTGATTGATTGATTAATCTTATGCTACTCAAATATAAATAACATACATTTTTCTAAACTAATCTAATCTGTTACTTGGACTTAGGGAAATGGTTTCTCCAGTTTAGATACTTCAGATAGTCTCATCTCTTAGTCTTCCCAACCCGGCAGTCATTCTGAATGTAGGTTGCGGGTGAATAAAAGTTCTAAATGTTGGGTATCCCCATTCTGTCTGGCTTACAGGCCGGATGTTGCCTGTAAACCATGAGTTTCAGGCCACTGTATTAGGGTAAAACTAGGCCCTCAAAATAAGGCCTCATGATAATATGTGTTGTATTGTGTTAAAGATTTTTATTTTAATGATAACCTATTGTCTTAGGATCTCACTTGGTGAAGGCCACAGAACTGAACATGGATGAATGCAACAACAATGTCTCTGTCACAAACAATTACAGTCATGGGTGGTAACTTTACAATTCACTTGAAAGGCAAGTCACTCTGGAAAATATGCAAATAAGGCTTTACAGTAAGCAGGTCGTTAATTTAACACAAAAAACTGTGGACCCGTACAGGTACTGGACCAGTTTTAAATAAAACATTCTCAGTGTAGATGTGACATTGGAGAATATGCTGTGAAGGAGTCTAGGAGTGTTGAGTTGGAGGCATGTTTTGATACTGCATTTGACTACATTTCTAAATTTGAAATTGTATTGTTTTTTCCCTGCATACTCTAATGTACTTATGTGTTTGGCATGACCTAATTTCTGCTCATGATCTGTCCTATGGAGACAACACAGTGGCAGGTACTCTAGTGGTTAGAGCGTTGGGCCAGTACCCAAAAGGTTGCTAGATTGAATCCCTGAGCTGACAAACATCTGTTGTTCTTCCCCTGAACAACCCACTGTTCCTAGGCTGTCGTTGTAAATAAGAATTTGTTCTTAACTGACTTGCCTAGTTAAATGAAGGTTAAATAAAAAAATTGATCTGAGGTTTGAGTGGTAAAACACACAAGAAGTTTGAGGGATAAACTTGTTTGATCCAACTCATAGTCAACATCTCCCACACAGGACTCTGTTTGGAGAGATATGAATTATCAATGTTACCTTTGAGCTCCAAAGCCTGCCTGGTGTTCATAGTATCAAGCATAATGACATTCAGTGGAGCCCAGATCACATTTATGATCGCATATTTGATACAGTTGTAAACCAGCAAAGAATAAGCCTGCCTAAGAGAATAAACCTTTTTTTTTGTTTAAACACAATCTATTTTCCAGTGTAAATCACTTGTCACTCTATTGCAAATGTAACTGTTACAATCTGAAAGAGAAGGGGGGAAGAAAAGATAGAGAGAGAGCAAAGATTATCTTCTTGACCATTTCCCAGGCACCAGTGCATGACAGAGACTGACAGGTCTTTGAGATGACTGACAGGTGTCCTTTGAAATGCCGCTGAACCAGCTTCTGTTCAGACTGTTGAAATGCATATTTGGAGCTCTTATCATAAAGCCATGGATGGCCCAGATAGGTGCCGTTAACATTGCAAATGGCTCCGGAATTATTCATTGTCGGCGTGGCTGGGAAGAATAGGAGGGGTAAGTTTGATTATTCCGCTCACACAATGGCAGGGTGCTTAATGATTCCTCTCCACCTTGGCAGCGCTGTGTGCCGACTTCAGGCAGCTAGCAGGGGGTGACACAGGTCTGGCCAAGTGTTAGAGCAAGATCATACGTCCAGGCCCCATTTTAATTTCTAATACATTAATCTTTCCCGTGCAGATCCTCCATGAATATTCCGGGGCTCCTTGTTTGTCGAGGAAGCCTGTCTCGCTTTCATCTATTCAGGTGGTTTCATTCACTGTGAAAGGCGGCTAAATGGGCCCGATCAGTCAATGACAACTGTGGCACAATAGAGCCCAGTAACACGTCCCTTTTCTCCTTTCAGCCTTCTGATAGACAACTCTGACACCTGGTCCTCGGGGATGCCCGCAGCCAAGTCACCGCGCCGCTGCTCCTTGAGAGACTTCCCGTACTTTATCGGCCCATAAAGGATTGTCACAGGTGAATGTATCAGCGGCGCTGTGGAGCTGCACCCCCTGACCTGCCCGGCGCCAGTCCGGGTCGGGCTCGGTGGCAGCCATTGCACCGTCTCCGCATCACAAATGGATTAAGGTGACTTAAACGCTGTCATACAAGCGGGCTCAATTTTTGAATCCATTGTCTCTTAATTCTCGTCCATTAATTAGCATTGTCTTAAGTTCATTAAAGCAGGGCTCGTGTTGTTTCTAATGAGGCGGTCTTCATACAATGTTCTGGGCTTTGTAGCGTCTGACCTAACACTGACTCTGTACTTGCATTCCTGTTCGCAGTGAAATGACACACTGAGGGATGCTGTAACCATAGCCACAGGAAGTAGGGGTGCTGAGGGTGCTGCAGCACCTCCTGAATAATCTGAATTAAAAAATAAACATCAATTTAAAAAATATATATATACTGTATTTGAAAAAATATTTAGTAGCGCACTGGGCTTTTTCTAGTCCTGTATTAGCGGACCAATGTAGCCTTCTGTAGCAAATCTTTACACTCATGGATTCGGAAATCACCGCAATTTTTCAAGTTCTGTTATTAGGCCTACATTGATTGTAGGTACATTATGTTGTTTGTTGCATTGCACCTACTGAAGTATGTTTTCTTATACAATCCCTCTAGTGTCTGACTGTAACTTAAAAAGGCTGTCTGCTACCCATGGCTTCCAAGTTGAGTAGGAAAGTTTCTTCTCCTCTTTTCTTGGGATATTTCAGACCAATGTGGCTGTGCTTAATCCAATTGAGGCGATCACTCATAGCACTTTGTTCTATGGCTAAATGAGGCTCACAGGAGTCTGCTGCATTCCGGGATGGCTCCACAGAATACTATAACTCAGCAGCGAGAACACCTTTACGGGTGGAACTTAAATGTGCAATGGCATATATGCATATTACAAGTGTCAAACGTAGTGATGTAGATATGGTGACATTCATAATTATGATATCTGATTTGGACTCAAAAGGAAGCTCTACAGAGAGAGGCGAAGGGAGGGCACCAATATTTTAATGCAGAGGAGACAGCCCACTCCCTCAAGGAACATCTCAAGTGACACTGGCTGCTGGAATATTGGGATTTATACTTCCTGTTTTCTATTAATATGGAGATGAATACAGGTGTTCTGTGTCGTAAAATTTGTTTAGCTCTCACAAATTGCAATTACAAGTGTTGAGGAGGAGAAATGATCTCTGTGCAGATTCCCAGGCAGAGAGAGGAGGGATATAATATCCGGATTTAAAATGGAACATAATAATGGTGTAATTTTGTCCTCTACCCCTTCAGCCTTGTTTGGCAGCTGTACCTGTTTTTTAGGGTGGAAGGGAAAGCAGACTTGCACGCTTCGCCACGCTAGTCAGCCACAGAAAATGCACAACAATTAAGCTGTGAAACATCGTCCTCTTCAAGGGTGAAGACTTGGGAAGGGTTTAAAGCCCCAGGAAGTCATCCAAAAATCCTCCAGTCTGTCTGTCCTCCTGAGGGGCTTGCGGGAGGCATTGTGGCGAGGAAGCGGCGAGGAGCTCCGTTGTGAATTTAGCAGTAAGGTGAGGCGGGGCTGGGGCACCAGGGCTGGGTGACAGCCTGGATGGGCTTATGCTGCCTGGTTGAGACTGGCTGAACCCTCCGCTTGGACAGTTAGCTCCCAGTCACTTCCTTTCTACTAAGGATCAAAAGATGGAGAGTGGAGCTGACCTTGAGTTAACGTGGCCCTGTTTGGGAGAGTCAGTTTCAGCACTAAGACACACCAGGCAGGCAGGAGTAAAGAACTGCTGAATCTGTCCACCCACAGTATCTCTGTAACCCCTCTAAGCAATCAGGATCTCTGTGTTGATAGATGCATTACTCATTACCTTATTGTCTAAAGAGTGTGCTTGTTACAAATAAGTCACCTGAAAATAAATGACACAAACCCATTGTGATGTAGTAGGCAATGTGTTCAACGTGATATTGAATCACTGCATCTCTTCATAGTGTTCCGCAGGGATACAGTGCCCTGCAAAAGTATTAATTCCCCTTGGTGTTTTTCCAATTTGTTGCATTACAACCTGTAATTTTAATGGATTTCTATTTGGATTTCATGTAATGGACATACACAAAATAGTCCTAATTGGTGAAGTGAAATGAAAACAATAACTTGTTTCAAAAAAATTATAAAATATAAAAAACAAAAGTAGTGCATGCATATGTATTACCCTGCATATGTACATGCATATGTACTACCCTGCCTTTCTAAGGTCTTCGAAAGCCAAGTCAACAAACAGATTACCGACCATTTCGAATCACACCACACCTTCTCCGCTATGCAATCTGGTTTCAGAGCTGGTCATGGGTGCACCTCAGCCACGCTCAAGGTCATAAACGATATAGTAACCGCCATCGATAGGAAACAATACTGTGCAGCCGTATTCATTGACCTGGCCAAGGCTTTTGACTCTGTCAATCACCACATCCTCATTGGCAGACTCGACAGCCTTGGTTTCTCTAATGATTGCCTCGCCTGGTTCACCAACTACTTCTCTGATAGAGTTCAGTGTGTCAAATCGGAGGGTCTGTTGTCCGGGCCTCTGGCAGTCTCTATGGGGGTGCCACAGGGTTCAATTCTTGGACCGACCCTCTTCTCTGTTTACATCAATGATGTCGCTCTTGCTGCTGGTGATTCTCTGATCCACCTCTACGCAGACGACACTATTCTGTATACTTCTGGCCCTTCTTTTGACACTGTGTTAACAACCCTCCAGGCGAGCTTCAATGCCATACAACTCTCCTTCCGTGGCCTCCAACTGCTCTTAAATACAAGTAAAACCAAATGCATGCTCTTCAACCGATCGCTGCCTGCTCCTGCCCGCCTGTCCAACATTACTACTTTGGACGGCTCTGACTTAGAATATGTGGACAACTACAAATACCTAGGTGTCTGGTTAGACTGTAAACTCTCCTTCCAGACCCACATCAAACATCTCCAATCCAAAGTCAAATCTAGAATTGGCTTCCTATTCCGCAACAAAGCATCCTTTACTCATGCTGCCAAACATACCCTTGTAAAACTGACCATCCTACCAATCCTCGACTTCGGTGATGTCATTTACAAAATAGCCTCCAAAACCCTACTCAATAAATTGGATGCAGTCTATCACAGTGCCATCCGTTTTGTCACCAAAGCCCCATATACTACCCACCACTGCGACCTGTACACTCTCGTTGGCTGGCCCTCGCTTCATACTCGTCGCCAAACCCACTGGTTCCAGGTCATCTACAAGACCCTGCTAGGTAAAGTCCCCCCTTATCTCAGCTCGCTGGTCACCATAGCAGCACCTACCTGTAGCACGCGCTCCAGCAGGTATATCTCTCTAGTCACCCCCAAAACCAATTCTTCCTTTGGACGCCTCTCCTTCCAGTTCTCTGCTGCCAATGACTGGAACGAACTACAAAAATCTCTGAAACTGGAAACACCTATCTCCCTCACTAGCTTTAAGCACCAGCTGTCAGAGCAGCTCATAGATTACTGCACCTGTACATAACCCATCTACAATTTAGCCCAAACAACTACCTCTTTACCTACTGTATTTATTTATTAATTTATTTTGCTCCTTTGCACCCCATTATTTCTGTCTCTACTTTGCACTTTCTTCCAATGCAAACCAACCATTCCAGTGTTTTTTAGTTTTTATTTTACTTGCTGTGTTGTACTCACTTCGCCTCCATGGCCTTTTTATATTTTATTTATTTATACATATATCTGTTTGCCTTCACCTCCCTTATCTCACCTCACTTGCTCACATTGTATATAGACTTATTTTTTTTTTCACTGTATTATTGACTATATGTTTGTTTTTACTCCATGTGTAACTATGTGTTGTTGTATGTGTCGAACTGCTTTGCTTTATCTTGGCCAGGTCGCAATTGTAAATGAGAACGTGTTCTCAATTTGCCTACCTGGTTAAATAAAGGTTAAATAAAATAAAATAAAAAGTATTCCCCCCCTTGCTATGAAGCCCCTAAATAAGATCTGGCGCAACCAATTACCTTCAGAAGTCACAGTCTAAGTCACAATCTAAGTGTCACGTGATCTGTCATATGATCTCAGAATATATACACCTGTTCTGAAAGGCCCCAGAGTCTGCAACACCACCAAACAAGCGGCACCATGAAGACCAAGGATCCCTCCAAACAGGTCAGGGACAAAGTTGTGGAGAAGTAAGATCAGGGTTGGGTTATAAAAGAATATCAGAAACTTTGAACATCCCACAGAGCACCATTAAATCCATGATTAAATAATGGAAAGAAAATGGCACCACAACAAAACGGCCAAGAGGGCCACCTACCAAAACTCATGGACCAGTCAAGGATGGCATTAATCGGAGAGGCAACAAAGAGACCAAAGATAACCTTGAAGGAGCTGCAAAGCTCCACAGTGAAGATTGGAGTATTTGTCCATAGGACAACTTTTTCCATCGGCAGGGACTGGGAAACTGGTTAGAATTGAAGGAATGATGGATGGCGCTAAATACAGGGAAATTCTTGAGGGAAACCTGTTTCAGTCTTCCAGAGATTTGAGACTGGGACAGAGGTTCACCTTCCAGCAGGACAATGACCCTAAGCATACTGCTAAAGCAACACTCGAGTGGTTTAAGGGGAAACATTTACATGTCTTGGAATGGCCTAGTCAAAGCCCAGACCTCAATCCAATTGAGAATCTGTGGTATGACTTAAAGATTGCTGTACACCAGCGGAACCCATCCAACTTGAAGGAGCTGGAGCAGTTTTGCCTTGAAGAATGGGCAAAAATCCCAGTGGCTAGATGTGCCAAGCTTATAGAGACATACCCCAAGAGACTTGCAGCTGTAATTGCTGCGAAAGGTGGCTCTACAAAGTATTGACTTTGGGGGGTGAATAGTTATGCACACTCCAGTTTTCTGTTTTTTTTGTCTTATTTCTTGTTTGTTTCACAAGAAAAAATATTTTGCACCTTCAAAGTGGTTGGCATGTTGTGTAAATCAAATGATACAAACCCCCCCAAAAATCCATTTTAATTCCAGGTTGTAAGGCAACAAAATAGGAAAAATGCCAAGGGGAGTGAATACTTTCGCAAGCCACTGTATCTTTAGAGGGGGAAAATAGTCCATTGAAATTGCAATTGCAAATGTTCAAAGCTCTAGTACACTCTACATTTACCTTTTGGTCATTTAGCAGACGCTCTTATCCAGAGCGACTTACAGTAAGTAGTGAGTCCATACATTTTTGTACTCTACCTATCAAGTTTTGTGATTTCTCCTTGTGGATTTATGCATCTTCCTCTAAGAGCCCCAATGAGCAAAACTGGTTGAAAAAACGTAATTTCAACCAGGTTTGCCATTGAAACAACAGATTTTCATTCAAAAGAAACACTGTCAGTACCATTTACATTGCAGAGGGCATGCAGCCTCCTTATTCTCAACACAGCCAATAATTGAGAGGCTCTTCTATTAAGGCAATACATTAATTCACTGTGTCAACCTGTCCCCCTGGAATATTATGATGCTAAATACATTTAATTAGGAGCTGAGGCTCTGATGGGAGAAAGTGCATTGTCAGTAACAAAAAAGAAAGAAGAAGATTTGGTTACCTTTGAAGCTTGCAGGCTGGTGCACTCGCTTACTCACTCAGAATGATATGTCAACTAAACACAACACACAGATCATTTGAATGACCTACTTTGTGGTGTGAATATTATTAAAGCATCATAGCTTGAGACAGTGACAGCATAGGCGCAACCATCAGAGGCTTATTATCAACTGTCATGTATTTGGTCACCTTTGTGAATGAGCAATCATCTTTCGATACAGAGAAAGGTTAGAATACCGTTGCCTCTTACGGCTAAGAAGTAACCAGGTCCTAGAGATCTGGGGGAAAATGTACAAATATGTGAGCATGTGAATTGTTTCTTAGAGTTTTTTGAGTCTGACTGAAATGATTGAATTTGGCATTTGTCAAAAAACACAGAGATTGTATCAGTAACAAATGAGCAAACCTTGTTAAGTTCACACTAAAATAGGCAAATAACAAAATGGCCTTGTAGATTTCAAATGGGAATGCAACGTTGAGCATAGAGGGAGAGATTCGAGGCACCCTGAGGCTGGCTAGAATATAGTGAGACATCATGTCTGGCTCTGATAAAAAAAATAAAAAAAATGGCTAAATAATAGCCCGTCTCCATCTTGACATCTGTCACGCTGGTGGAAATGGATGGGGAAATGACCAGCTCTCTATCGCCCTAGCACGCAGACGCCCGGACCCTGTATCAGCAACTGAATGATGCAAATAGAAGATAATATCTTGCTTTGCTGAATGACATTACACCAAATCTAATGTCATTAAAAGAGTGGGTATGAGCAGTGCTTTGGAGGTGGCGTGGGCAGCCTGGGCTTGACTGACACACAGATTAAGTGCGCTGACAGGGCGCACAATAAAGTCATCAGAAAATGTGACATGCCAGTTAGAGGGACGGAGGGATGAATTGTCACTCTGTCAGAGCCGATACACTTTCTTATCCCTGATGGCCCATACACCACCGTGGGAAAATAAGACAGCATATGCTTTTTATCCAAATATTCAGATAGAGGACACGTATTCTCACTCACTCACTCATGTTTTGTCGGCTGTACATTTGCTGTGTTCTTACCTGAAGAGGAGCAAAGGATGCTTCTGATGAGAGCTTAGCAGACTATTTTGGTTTTAAACCCTCCAATGAAAACTACTGTTTTCAAGAGGTTATAGAAGTTTGAGGCGTAGAATATGAACATTTGTTATGGTACAGTATGCTCAATACATACACTTTGGGAGTTGAACGTTTTATTCAGTTCTACAACAGCCTGCGTTTTACAGTGTTGCCTCTGATGAGTGACATTAGACTGGAATAGGAGTACGTTTAGATATGACATATTATATAGCATTTAGTCAAATGTAAAGAACATTCAAACATGTTTCTTATTCCCAGTTCATAAACAAAAAAGCATAGAAACGTAGATTAGCATGGGAAAAAATGATTAAACAAACGTATCCCAACAGTAAAGTTTATTTCAATTTTCCTCTAATACAGATTTTTATCTCTTTGGCAGACAAACACGCCCCCTTTAAATGCCTTAGTGTAAAAAGTATAACAAATCCTTGGTTCTCTATAGTTCTTTCAGATCTCATTATGATGAGAAATCAGGCCTGGGCCAAGGCTAGAAAAACTGATTTGGGAATTGATTAGCAGCTTTTCATGTAATAGATTAACTTCCTCAATTAAGAAATCTAAATCAAGCTACTTTCTCATTTCTATCTCAGACTCTGCTGGTGATCCGTAACATTTTGGGAAACAGTTAATACACTCTCCTTCCCTGCCTAAGCAAGTTGTGTCAGACTCTGGCACCATTACTGATAAAAAAATTGGCATTTTAATCAGTATTGTTTCTCGGCAGACTTTTTATTTAAAACACATGGTGGTTCAATTGACCCTTGTCAGTCAGTTGCCTGCTCTTCCCTCTCTCAGCCTCCAATTGGCTCAATGGAAGATCCGTCAACTTCTACTGAATCCTTGTTTTCATTTCAACAACTTTCTACTGTGATGTGCTATAAGCCTTGTTTAAGATTCATGTAACAAAAATCCACTGGTGCTGATTTGCTCGAGCTTTTCTTGCTGCAGCTTTCTGCTCTCCTGCCTGCGTAATCATGGACATTTTTTACCTGACGATTATATCGGGTGCTCTCCCCAGGGTGTCCCATGTATATTCCCTCTCGACGAAGGTGGTGACCCCTACGACCTGGATTAGGCATCATGTAATTGGTTAAAAAAATTACCTGACAGACAGGACACAATGTGTATTTTCTGATGGTGTTAAGTCAGGTTTCCTTGATATTACGAAAGGGGGTTGATTTTTTGTTGTTGATTATTTTATTTTCTTTCCTGTAGTTTTAATTGTCTGTAGAGGGCTCTACAGTGCAACCATTTTACTTGCATACGCGCCTAAGTATTTTGCAACCTGGAATGTTTTATTTAGGAGCATCAGTGCGCCTAAAAAAATGAAAGGATTCTAGCTTTATAACCTCAAGTAATCAAGTAACTTCCATTGTGCTCCTACATTTTTTTGTGTGCGCCAATTCTTTTTTACTTAGGCGCACACATGCTCCTTCTAAAAATGGTCAGCATAGAGCCCTGCTATATAAACAATATTGGTCTGCAAAAAAACTAAAACATACACCGGTATGCAGAAGTATGCTATTGCCCCCACGGTTGTCCAGGCTCTTACTAAGCTACAATCTACCTTTATTGCTTTACACAAAGCCTTTGTTGAACTGAAATTGGTACTTAATGCAGGTAAAACCCAACTATACAGTATGTTATTTTCCAAAACACCAACAAAAATGTATCTGATGATTTATGCATATGTACATTAGATGGGGACCATGGAGCATCTGGATTGACAAAAAGCCAAGTTTCAAAAAGCATTTTGATGAGTTAATTAAAAATAATTCAAATGGGCTTCCTTTATAAAATAGGTCATACCTTTCCTTAAATAGCAGAAAAGAAATCATTCAGTCGACTTTCATACCGGTTATAGATTATGGCGATATCGTCTGTATGAATGCAGCTGCTACTGTATTGAAGTCATTGGACGCAGCCTATCATAGCGGACTACGCTTCATTATGGGCGAAAGGTTCAGTACACATCACTGCATTCTGTATCAGAAAGTAGGTTGGCCCTCTTTGAAGTCTCGTAGATCGATGCATTGCGCTTTATGTTTATAAAGTCATCTTGTACAAATTCCGCCGTACCTTACGTCATTGTTAACCCACAGATGTAGAAGCTACCAGACCCGGTCTCAGGGATGGCTAACTCAGGACATCCTTTCCATTTCCACTGAGTTAGGTAAATCTGCTTTTAGTTTTTTTTTGCACCTTACTTGTGGAATAATCTCCCAAAACTCTAAAAACATTCATGATTTGATGATTGTGTTTTGTATCTCTTGCTTTTCGTACACTCGATAGGAGAACCCTTTTTGGTTCCAGGTAGAACCCTTTTTGGTTCCAGGTAGAACTATTTTGGGTTCCACGAAGAACACTATGTGTAAAAGGTTCTACATGGAACTCAAAAGGGTTCTACCTAGAACCAAAAGGGTTTACCTGGAACCAAAAGGGTTCTTTAAGGGGTTCTCCTATAGGGACCACAGAAGAACCCTTTTAGGTTCTAGATAGCACCTTTTTTTTCTAAGAGTGTGATTGATGTGTATACTTTTTTTTGTATATTTTTGTAGTTACAGGGTTCATATGTAAAATAAAGCTTGGTCTCAGCATGACTCCCTGTCAAAATGAGGTTAAATAAAAATAACAAAAATAACAGAAGCTGTCCCTGGACCTTAGCACTGCAACATCCCCGGATTTTAGCCTCCACCGGTATACCTGGGAGCCTTGAGTACACCAGCTGGCCAAAAGATGGCAATGTTGCAGTGCTGAATTCCAAATGAGCCTTCTACTGCTTGACCCTCCCCTGTAAACTGATCGACTGGCCACAGCCTACCCCTGCAGCACACACTTCTCCAAACTGGCTCAAAGATCTGCCATACCGGCAGGGTTACAACAACTGCACTGGAGAAATAGCATGACAGTCAACTACCAAAGATCCTTACATTTTGGAATAGCCATCATTTCACATCAACTCCTTAAAGAGAATTGTGGCAGAATGTGTTCAAAATCATTTCTGAACACATTATAAATATATCTGATTGGATGATTGTATTACTATTTGAAGTGGTTCTTAATGTGTTCGTCACAAAAGCATGGTTTGACAAAGGACATTATGGGGTAACGCTTCCAATAACTGTAAGAAAATACTGAAATTATATAACAAGTAAATTTTTTAGCATCCAATATTTTCCACAGTTGCACAGACCTTATATTCTGTGTTCACTACACTGTTTTTTCTGTAAATATTCATGTAGGCCTAAAGTTAACAAATTACACTTCATGCTTTTCACATAATTTGAAACAATTCACCGCTATTTCAATGATTCTTTTACCAGAAACAGGTTTCATCTATACTAAAGTTTAGGCTCAGAACTTCCTTTCTCTCCTGAGTGTTCCTGGGTAATTACAGCTGGGAGGAAGGCATTGCGATGATACGTTTTAGAGCAGCCAAAAGGACACTCAGCAGGCTAGCAATTCGGCAGCTATTATAGGACAAAAATACCTGGAAATGTGCTCATCTTAATGGATTACGGAGCCATATCCTACAGTGAAAGGGTTAACAGAACAGGGTCTGCCGAAGATAAATTGCCACTCTCAACTAAATTACATCCTTCTGAGATGCTTGCAGAGGTGATCGAGAAAAACCGAAAACCAGAAAAGACTTCACGTTTTCATTAATAAGGGAACGGGTGGGAGCTTTGAGTTCACAGAAAGCCCGGAATGACATCACTTTAACTTTTGGAGCCGCTTACGATGGAACTAGAGTTCCCTTTGTTGTTTTGAAAGCAACAGGAATAGAACACACTCCTGTCCCCACGGCCATTTTACTTTACTCTATTACAGGCCACATCAAGCTTATTGCCTCTAAACTGTCACCACTCAGATAGACTGGGGCGGTTCTCTCGTGGCATCCTCCTCAGGGACGTAGAGAGCTCCGTTGGCACTGGTGGTGGCTCTCTCCACTCTGTTGCATGTGTGGTCTGCACTGGCAGGTTCATTACACAGCACTCTGACACTGCTCATTCACACTCACTTACACACTCACTCGATGTCTACCAAGTCTCCACCATACAATGATCTACGTTCAGCATTGTACAAAATAAGAGGTTTAATCTGCATAATGCTGTACATCTTGAACCATACAATAATCTAACTGGACGGGTTCCTTCAGAGTTGAACTGGTGTGACTGGCCCCTGCTTTGAACAGTTCCTCAGGGGTATAAATTGCAATGTACAATAGGCTGTGGATGTTTTACCGCATAAGGTCAACACATATGAAGAACACAAGAGCTGAACGCAGGCAGGCCGTGCCACGGTCAGGTAGTCAGCCTCTCTGCCTCAGGCAACTACAGCTATTTATTGGTTATTGTATTTGAGGGAGACTAGTGCCAGCCAGAGATTCAAATTAAACCCTACGCAGGGAGATACAATAGCATAAATATTTATTTGAAAACTTATTTTTACACCTTTTGGTTAATTGCATGAGAAACATCATCATCATCTTCACAACTTGAGTCGAGTATTGTTTTTCAAATACTAAGACGTACAAATGTATATTAATTGGGGGTAATTGCAGCCTTTATGTAGTGGTACCTTCTTTCTTGGAAAATTAGGACTTAAGTCACTTGGAGGAATGGTCATGCATTGATTAGAAATGTAAAGAAATCCAGAGATTTAGTAGGAAGCTCTGACTTTCTGCTCCTGAACCTAATCCCACTGTTCTCCCACCTCGTCTCCCTTATGCCAGTCACATTTTCTAATTAGCTTTCCCCGTGGAGGAAGAAGATGGATTATATTTTAATATCTGGGGCCTAAAATTAGTTTATATTTTAGCGAGTTAGCACTTCTTAGCAGTTGATTTACTCTTGAAGCTGTAAAACCTGTGAGCTTGCAATTAATCATGTTCTCTGCTCTTATTCTCAGGGAAAGAAGAAGAGGGTGATTCAGTGTCACTGGCTGGATCACAATAGGTAAACATGTAGTAATTTACACTATTTAGAAATCACCACTCCAGTATTGCACATCATGTTCCCTCGATTGTTCTCTACTCTCTCAGTTATTAATTACGCTACACCTTGAACAAAGCGACATTGTCTATGACTAATCATCGACACGGCATGATTAAAGACGGACTCGCCCCCCTTTTTTGGGGGGGGGGAATTACTCGGTTCTACACTGAGCTGTGTTCATTCATGAGCCAAATGGCTACACAGTGTTTTTTCACATGGTCAAGAAGTCAGTTTGCTGTTATCCGATTACGGGCGTCCTAAGAGGCTTTCACACTCCCATCCATCATGCCTAAGGGCCTGTGGGAGAGCATGGACATGGCTGGCACAATGATGTAAAGCACTGGGGGTCTCCACACTGTACATGCAGAGCAGCCCAACACCATTTATTTAGAAACGACATGTAGTACACCATTATCTTTTACTCTCCACGTTGTATGTGCGTATGAAGGGCTGGCTGCCTTCGCTTCTCTCACCATGATGACTTTTGACCCTTATAGAAACACGCCCCCTGTATTCCTGTCAACAGCATTAGTTGAACAGGTTCATACCGCATGACAAATGTACGGCTGTAGACTTCATGAATACAGTACACAGTGTATGTTTTTCTCACAGACAAAATATGATGGTGCCGTGCCCCGCTCATTTTTCATAGCCCCCCGTTATGACCAAATACACCAGATATACATAAACCATACATAAAGATTTTCCAGCGATCTGGAAAAGAATGATGATTGATGATGATAGACTGCAGGAGTGTGACTGAGGAGCAGGTGTATTGTGATGTGAGGCAGGTACTGTATGGTTATGTTGATCTTTACTATGTCGTGTTTAGCCCTCCCTTGCAGCAGCAGCCACACAGTGAGTGGAGTAGATCTGTAGAGCCAGTAAGCTTGTTTGGTGGCCTGGGCTGTGCTTGGGCTGTGCTGGGGGATCCTCAGTCTCTCTCTCTCTGAGGAAGACAACTGTGCAAGGTCAATTTGATATGCGGGCCTTGGCTCCTGGGCCTGGGTGGAGGTGGGACTGGTTCCACCCAGTATTCCAGCTTCATTAATCATCCCACCAAGGCTTACCGGCAACCCCCCTCTCTGCCCTCTCTCCCCCTCTCCTAGACAACCCCTCGGATTACACAGAGCCGGTGAAATGTCAGCCCAAATCTGAGTCTTGATGCAGATAATCATTTAAATAATATTTCTCAATTTTTGCCCTGGATGCCAGGGGAGTAGAGCTTTTCCACTGTCAGGTAGCATAAGACTACAGTTGGTGGGAATACTTGACTCTGAGCCAGATGACTTAGCCGTGCTTTCAGCATATGTTCAACAAGCAGGCCTGTGCCGAGCAAACGTCAGAGTTTTATTAATTTGAAGTAGCGAGGGATGCATATATATTTACCTGTCCCCCGCACTCTGTTCCCTATAGGCATATCTAGGTGGGTAACGATAGAAAGGAAACCTGTGACAAGGGAAAGAAACCCATTCTTCTCAGTGGATCACTGACGACAGTCATACATGACAGATTAAAGTGAATTCATTGTGAACTAATCACTAACTTGTGTTATCCAATATGTCTCCAACATTTCCGGAACCCCCTCCCATAGTTACTAGGCCTGATTTGCTTAATAGAGACACATGAATGAACAGTGTGACCTGTGATGGATTCCCTTCTCTAAAATTATAGATTTTGGATATGCATAATTTAGCCATGCATAATTTAGCTGGCATAATTGAACTAATTGTGGCATTAGTTTTTATGTAACAAATTACCCCACCACGGATGCATGAAGTGCAGTGATGGTGAACAGGGGGCTCCAACACAGAAGAAGCACTCCTGCAATCTGAGGGCAAATGTCGTCATTATCTCTGAGTTGAACTTCCTTATAACAGCTTTCTGTACCCCGGCAATCCTGGGAGTCCTTCTTCTCATCCCCGTGACTTATGAGGTTGTTGGGGGAAGGGTCGGCAGCGTTCGGGAGAGCAGCCGGAAATGTCAATAGAGATGGTAAGTCGGAGAGGGGAGGCTTGCCTAATTAGTGCCCATTTAGATTTTATGATGGCTCAGAGATCTGCCTCTCCTGACAGAGAGCACTATATTTACATATTGTATTAGCCTGAGGGAACCATAGGAGAATCACGATTTATTGAACCTATCATACCAGCATATTTCATTTGCCATTATGAGATGCCATCTCCCAATGATGCCGGATTATTTATTACAGATTAAATCATAGGACCTAGGTGGATGAGAAAGACTCCCAGTGTATCATTTCTCTTACTTCTTCGTTATCTGGCTGTGTTCAGAACAAGAAGCCCCTCTCTGCATGTGTGGAATAAGCAAAGATGGTCTAATTCCATGCCTTGCCTTAAATGTCTCTTTTTCACTCAATGTATGAAGTCTCTTAACCTGATTTGATATTGTCAGTACAGCTTTATAAAGAGAGTAGGGTACTTTTATGCCAGTAAACTGCTTTTGTGCACAGCATTGTGTTTTCCTTGACGTTTTATTGCAAGGTATAAGCCACCCTATGTTAATGTACTACTGTAAAACATTTGATTTGTGATTTTATGGAGATTTGGACAGCTTGGTGCCCGGAATGTAACATGCAGCGGTGTATTTGTATGTATTTGTATGTATTTGTATGTATTTGTATGTATTTGTATGCATATTTAATATCTCAAAGTCAGACAGCACAGTACTTTATGTTACTTTATGCAAGTTTTATACAACTCATAGGGGGACACTATGCATGGTCCGATAGATGTTCTGGATTCACAAAGAGACCCCGTGCTTTGGTCCCCTCACTTCTGTGAGGTTTAGCTATCCCTAATCCAGTCTGATGAAAAATGCCAGAGAGGAGAGGTGAATTGCCTTTTTTTCCTTCTGCAGATTCAATGTTATGAAAACCAATAAAGTTCATAAAACATATTGCAATGCCCATGTATGTTAGGATATGCTGTGGGATCATGATATATACATTCTAAAATCAAGGCAAAGAATATGCGCAAGTTGGTATATGTGCAATGTGAAATATCCAAATTATTATTACCTGATATCGTTGCGATGAACAGTCAACTTAACATTTCAATTCATTATAATACAGAGCATTATATTTAATTCCCAAGTGCATATGGCTCCTTAAGATAAGCATTTAGCTCTTTGGGCGTTATAATCTCTATATAAGCCTTGGGATGCCATTGAAATGTGAGGCAGTCCTACCTCTGGCCCTGCTCGAGACACTGCAGACGCTTCAGTGTTTTCATTTCTGTTGTATATTAGGTAATGTTTATTTACGATATCCTTTAAACCCTTAGATGTTGGTATTTATCCCATTTACACATCAATATTACCTCTCTATGAAGGCCATGAGAGTGACATTTAAGTAGTTGTGTAGGGGTGGTATTAAAATGCACTTCATACTGTGAGGGGAGCACGTGTGGGAATAGCCCGGCCCTGGACTCCTATTACCCAGTATAAAAGTGTCAGACACTTTAATTACATTCATGCCTTCCCTCCTCAGTCCTCCCCTTTTACTGCATCCATTCGCAATTGCATTTCATGCACATCTCAACTTCCCATCTCAGCCGTTTAGGCAAATGAGGGATGTGGTAGCATTGTGCCACTATGTTCTCCAGCTTTCTCTTCTTCTTCTATAACTAGGATTTTCTCCTTCTAATATTCTTAATAGATTATGATTTTGTACATTTCTTTGGAAAACCCCTAGAAATGCCATGCCAATTGGACGTGAGTGCCTCTCTTACTTCCTTTCTCACTGAGCTACTTGAGCAAATGTTTAGCTGTAATGTCAACAATACCATACAGTAGATATCCACATGAAGCCAATCAGAGGTGCTATAAATATATAGCTAGATATAAAGATTCCTTTGCTGGGGAGTGACAGAAAGGATGGTAATGGATCTTCAATAGCACGCTGGATACATCCCACAGACTTTGTATGTGTCTGGCTCCTTAAATATGAATTTGAGTGTCTGTCTGTTGTGTTGATGATGTTGGCATTCTCTGCGACCAAATATCAGTGCACGCTACTGAGGGGAGAAGGGAGTGGACAGAGGCCACCATAGGCCACCACAGGGAAGGTCACCACGGCTTGCCGGGTCAACTCCAGCCGGTCACTTGCTGTTTCATGGACAAGCTGCGTGACCTTCTGGGAGTGAAAGCGCGATCCTCTCCTGTTTATACTCAGCCATGGATCAGTGGTTGGAATATGTGTACATCCTCTCAGCCAATTTCACACAGAGGAGGAGTAGGGCGTGGGCGTGCGGCGAGCGGCGGACACAAGCGGCTGCTTCCGTCCTCTTCCTGGCACTGAGGCCCATCCCTCACAGCCATCCCCTCTGACTGGAGCTGGAGTTAGTACAGTGCATCTTCACTGGCGGTCACTACACTGATCCAGTCCTGCTCCACTGGGCCACACAACTAGCTCTTCCCCTGGGAGGGACCCATTCTGGATTATACTGACATGACTGTGGCTGCATCCCGAATGGAAGGCTATTCTCTATGCAGTGCACTACTTTTGACCAGGGCCCATAAAGCTCTGGTCAAAAGTAGAGCAGTATATAGGGCGGGAATCGTCAACTAGATTCAGCTGCGGGATGATTTTGTCTTGAGCGGATGGTCAGGAGGCCGGAACATAATTACAAGTCATTTGTAGACTGCAAATTGACAGCAAGAAGCCCAAACAGATATGTCTAAAACATAATAATTTCAAGCCGTGCTGACATTTGTATACAATCACATACAGTATATCTCTCTATTATGCTTGGGAATAATTTGGAACAGACTTCCCAAATGAAAATGACTTGGAGATGATTTGCTGATGTTTTTACAGTCTTTTATGTCCAACAATAAAAACAAAAAATTAAATTGGCTCAGAAAACTTGGGGGACCGCCAATTTGCCCGCGGGCCACCAGTTGGGGAACCCTGATGTAGGGAATAGTGAGCCATATGGGCCCTGGTCAAAAGTAGTGCTCTATGTAGGTAATAGGGTTCCTCTTGGGATGCAGCCATCGTCTCTGGGTCATTTTTTGCAGAGAATGGGTTCACTTTACACTCAACATCCTATCATATATTTGGGGCTGAGTTAAAATAATGTTGTACTTGGATGTTGTTTTGTTGTATAATGTTTTCCCTCAACACTCAAAATGGATGCAAAGTGGCCACAGTGGAATTATATTCCGTAACATAAAATGCTGGAAATATATCCTATTAGAGTCCTGGCTGAAAGATATCACTGTTGAAATAATCCTAGAGCAGAACCCTGCTTAATGTAATTGAATCGCACAGTGTGGAGACATAAAGTACTCAGGTGAATTATCAGAGAAGTAATGAATTACCTTGAATGGTTTGATCAGGACAACCACGTTTGCCATAAAAGCTATTTATGATGCACATTAAGGTCAAGCTTTTCTTAATGCTGATATCCACAGAGACATCCGTCATTCAAAAAATAAACACAAACAGTTCCGGGGACCTCTAATTAGAAAATAAGGGATTTCTACCGAGTGGTCCATCCAATTCTGCATTAAAGAATACAATTGTAATCAAACTGTACTCACTGAGCCTACTTCAGACACTCCACTCCTCCTGGATGAAGCCACTTCACTTCACGCCCAATTGATCTAATTACACTGGGAGAATTCTCTCTCTCTCTGTGTGTCACGTTGCAGTCAGAATTCTGCTGTGCATTTCATTAAGTCTCCATTTTAATCACAGTTATAGACCATTCAGCGTCTTTCTTGTATTTCAAGACCACACTCCTCAAATGCTTTGTCTCTCTTCATTTCCTAAATCGCCACAGCTTTGTGGAACTTCCTTCCGTCTGGATCATGGAGCAGTGCTCTCGCCTCGCAATCAGCGACCCCTGTTCCCCAATTATGGGCCTGTGAATTTGGGCTCTTGGGATGACCTTCTCCGAGTGCTCCTATCACTGACCCTTCAAGGACATCTCAGCCTCTTCTCCTCTGCTTTGTGTGTTGCATCGCATTTTTCATTTTGTGGGATCTTTATGAAGGATAAAATGAAAGGGACTGGGTCGCCCTGCGTGATGTTTCGGCATCTCTCCACTTCAGAGGCAGTGCTCAATAGCGGCCCTGTGTTTGCTTTGATTCTGTGTAGGGCTCCAGCAAGTTAAGGGTCAGAGGGGAGAAAGCGTCACTCTCATGTAGTAGGCAATCACATCCAGCTTCATGCTCCCTGTACCCTAACACACTCAGGGTGGCAGCTGAAAGGCTGGGGGGCTTGTTTCAGGACATATACACCGCACCAAGGCAGCATATCCCTGCTTCTAATACAGACAATTCAGATCATCTGGTCTAGTCTGTCAGCGATCCATCTCTGTTGCATTTGGAAGTGGGGTATTTTCAACAGCAAAATGGTTTCAACCCTTCCACTCCTTCTCAAACTTCCTCTTGAACTCAATGTTGGAAGATGACATAATTTCTAATGCAGGGGTGGAAAAAGGGGATCCAACAATTACGCCTATTTACGGAATTATCTATCTTCCAGACCACTTTCACATCTTGGCATATATTACCTTTGAGCCGGAATTTAAAGAGCGATTGCTCAGAACAAGGAAGTTAAAGAGGCAATTACATAATGAAATGGGCCATCAATTCTCTTCTCAGCCTTTTTCTGTTGGAGCAGAAATGACACCAGATGTACCTGGTTTGGATGACCCTGTGAAAGTAAAACAGTTTGCATTGCAACTCCCCTTTATCAAGTAACCCTCAAAGGCTGCATGGGTCTGGCTTGCTATTTCCATCCCATAATTCAGTTTCATAATTACCTTTGGTCTCCGTACTGCTGCAGCAGTGGCCATTGTATTTACAGGGTTTCCATAGTGATTTCAGCCCATTTATATGGTTTGTGTCAGTATTTAGGACGTGTATTCAAATAGGGTCGCTCTAAATCTAGCCGTGTCTCATAAATTGTGGGCTTATTATTGGAAATAGCTCCTCAACCAGACAACGTTAGATGGAAGAAAATGTATATTTCGCATCTGTATCTGTGTATCTCTCCTTGCTTAACTGTCTGTGAGGCAAAGTAATTATCAAAATCAGATTTCTGCCACACTGAACATGTTAAAGAACTGTCATTTGCAATTTGATTTGTCACTACACTTTACAAAGGACTTCACATCCTATAAAATAGAAAGTGATTATATCCGTATCTATCAACAGTTTCAACCCTTGTTATTTTCCATCTTGTGTTTCAGGTATCAAACAGAAGTGTGGATACTACGCAGCAAGTTCCTCCTCATAAACGCAGTTCCCCCTGTATCTCAGCACTAGCCTACTTTGTCCTTCTCCTGATGAGAGTCAGAGACAGTGGCTCCTTGGCGAAACAGAGCCCACACCTTCTGTCACAGCCTCTAGCCCTGGGCCCACGGCAACCTGCTGCCAGGGCAACGCTCTGCCAGTTGTAAGTTTTAATTGGCCATCTGGGGAAAGCTGGATCTAGTGGCTGGATATTAATCAGTAAATTAACCCAGCCATAATACAATTTTCCCAGTGGAGGCCCGGCAGCTGTGTGCAGACAGAGCACAGAGCCGCCTGGGCCGCAGTCACCTGGGCCGCCATGTTGCTGGAGGACCTGCACTGGGACTGAGAGACTGGGAGCCCCCGAATGGGGCCGGCCCCTGATTGAACATCTCCTCTGCGTCTCCTGACGCTCCCCTGTGTCGGGGCACCAGTGACCCCCAATTTGTCTGACAATCACATTATCTCAAACATGTCAGCACAGATGTCACAGGTATTCTGGTTGTTTAAGGACAAAGCTAGTAATTCTGGGGGAAACTCCTTCACTTTGGCCAAGACTAAAAGCTGTACCGAAAGCTGGGACGATGGCATATTGGACAATGGCATATACAGTACTCTACAGTACTCTACAGAGGTTCAGTAGTGAATTAAGTTAATATTCCTTGACTGGTTAAAATGTTCCCCTGTGTGTATTCTTCTCAGTATACCGTTGGTGTGTTTGACTGACTGGAATCACTAAGCACTAAGCCAACCAATTAAATGGCTAATGAATATACAACAGCTTATTGGGATCAATTAACAGGCCAAACAACAGCCAGCAGTGGCTTTACGTTCACTAGCTTAAAATAGAAGGATATGTACCCACATATTTACATGGAACATAGAGTACCACACTGTCACGGTTCATGTTCTTCAAATAAAGTTGAGAGATCAAATGAATGCAGGTGTGTATGTGAGACAAAACAAGATGGTTGGATGGTGCTTGTTTTGATTGATTTGATTTCACCTTTATTTAACCAGGCAGGCCAGTTGAGAACAACTTCTCATTTACAACTGCGGCCTGGCAGTTGTGCCGTATTGTCAAAGTTAGCTCTATGAGTGGGACCCATTGACCCGAGCAGGGTTTTCATAATAGTACTTCTTCATATGAGTGATGCTTTTAAAAAGCTTTGAAGACCACAGTGATACTTCTCCCGTAGCCTAGCAGCTTTTTCTCTGGAACGATCTATGAATAGAGTACTTAGTCTACGAAAGCAACTCTCCTCGTTGATGAGTGCATTTACTTTAATTATACGACATACAGTACGATAACATAGGAACATTTTGTGCCAATGCACCAGTTTAATTTGTAGGGCTACAAAGCTGACTTGCAATGACAACAGTTGCCCTCGACACTTTTCCTTTCAAATCTTTTTTTGACATCATAGAAAAACAATGGCAGCGATTAGGACCCTACCTAGCCTACACCGCTCTCCGCTCATGAATAATAAACACAAAGGCTTGGATGCACGCTGCTTATGCCAGCTGACCCTGTTGCCGCATTTTATGAAGTGATGTCATCACGCTCCACCATCATAAATGAACAGCCTCACATTTCTATCTGGGGGGTCAATACATTTTGAGGGGGCCTAGTCTCCATACACCACACGTCTCTATTTTCCATATGGGCTTACTACGACGGACAATAAATAATTGCCATGCAAGGAAACGTTTTCCTTTCTAATTTTAAGGGTCAACAGCATTTTAATAACATTTTAAACACATACCCAATGTATTTTTATGGTGCATGTACAAGCGGCTTTTGATAGCTAAACCAGCCAAGCATGGTTAAGGAGAGCCCCGGTTGCAGCTGCTTCCAAGCCCCACTTAATTTAGCCTTGTGACCCCGTCTCACCTGAGACTGCATGGAAATCATAATGCAATTCAAGTGTGAAGAAAAATGATATAGTGTGTATTTACACAAAATATTTATGCAGGACCTACTAACAGTGATGCTTGCTCCTAATAAAAGGGACAACGCTGCCTTGTAACTTCCGTAACGCTAGGTTGCAGCCACACTGCCCCAGGCCATTGCTTTCAACATTATAATTTTCATTGGATGCAAAACAGTGCAGCATCTCTGGAGTTTACATGTACAATGTTTTATAGTGTGTTGTACTATATATACTGAACAAAAATATAAACGCAACATGTAAAGTGTTGGTCCCATGTTTCATGAGCTGAAATACAAGATCCCAGAAATGTTCCATACACACAAAAAGCTTATTTCTCTCAAATTTTGTGCAGAAATGTGTTTACATCCCTGTTAGTGAGCATTTCTCAAATGCTAAGATAACCCATCCACCTGACAGGTGTGGCATATCAAGAAGCTGATTTAACAGCCTGATCATTACACAGGTGCACCTTGTGCTGGGGGCAATAAAAGGCCACTTAAAATGTGCCGTTTTGTCACACAACACAATGCCAGAGATGCTGACTGCAGGAATGTCCAACAGAGCTGTTGCCAGATGTTCCTTTCTCTACCGTAAGCCGCCTCCAAAGTTGTTTTAGAGAATTTAGCAGTACGTACAACTGGCCTCACAACCGCAGATCACGTGTAAATACACCAGCCCAGGACCTCCACATCCGGCTTCTTCAGCTGCGGGATGGTCTGGAGACCAGCCACTCAGTCAGAGTGGAGTATTTCTGTCTGTAATAAAGCCCTTTTGTGAGGAAAAACTCATTCTGATTGGCTGGGCCTGGCTCGCCATTGGGTGGGCCTGGTTCCCAAGTAGGTGGGCCTACCCATGGCTGTGCCCCTGCCCAGTCATGTGAAATTCATAGATCAAGGCCTCATTTATTTCAAGTGACTGATTTCTTTATATGAACTGAAATTGTTGCATGTGGCGTTTACATTTTTTGTTCAGTATAGACTCTTGAGAGAGACCTTTTTTAAGGAAAAGCCTACTATATATTCAAAGCTTAGTTTGGAATTCATTAATGAATGTGTCAATAAACATCTCAGCCCACACAGATATATATAATGTAGTGAAACATAGTGCAGGGTATGGTGCTTTCTACTATAGGACTGTATTATGACTCCCTGAATGGCCAGGAAACATTTATACAAAAAGTTAAACTGTCATTTCTACAAAGACGGTCAGCTATGGTCGACACACAATGACCAGATTATGACATGGGGCTTTACTGTATGTGTGAAAAACTGTGTCTAAATACTTTTATATATATATATAAAAAATTGTCCTGGTTGACTCATAGTGACAGCTGCCTTGTGTCTATTGCTCTACACCTGAAGAAGACACATGGAACCTAAGGGTTGAAAAGCCAAACAGAAATAACCCACAACAGGGTGAAAACAATCTCACTATACAGTGTTGACAGAAATCGTACACTGTAGTTCAGATGATAAAAGCTGGTGTCAATGCTGTTTAATACGGATTTGTTTCTTGACAAGGTGATCATGTGAACCCTTTATCAGCAAAGAGGCACAATCACCTACCCAGAGGCTCATCAGCCTATATCTTTACACTGCAGAAACCATATATGCTACTGTATGTTGGTTGGAGTGTCTCTCCCAGTTGCCTATTAACCGACTGTATGGAGAGTCAAGCAGAGAGGGTGTCTCATCAGCACCGATAACAGGGTATCTGGTCAGGTCATTAGTTCTCCTCTTATTGAATTCCTCCATCCAAATAGACCAAATGAAGCTAAATAAAGCTGTAGATGGCCAGGATGGCTAATACAGCCCATTAATATGCTGCCATGCCAACCCATTCTCTGTTCTATTCCTCCCTGCCTGCCTCCACAGTCACAGCAGACACAGACTGGACTGTCTCTCTCGCTCCTCTTTCTCTCTCTCTCTGTCGTTTTCGGTCGTTCTCTCTCTCTCTCTCTCTCTCTTTCCCTTTCTCTTTCTTTCAATTTCTCTCTGTTACTCCCTCTCTCTCGCTCTCTCTCCTCTTTCACTCGCTCTCTCTCTCTCTCCCCCTCTCTCCCCCTCCCTCCCTCCTTCTCTCCTTGTCAGTGGGCCCTAATGGCGAGCGTGTACAGCAGCTCTGACACCGTCACATCTGCTGGCAGAGAGAGTCTCTCTCTCACCACACAGCCTGCTAATGAGATCTTCCCCATTTAATTAATACCATAAGAATTTTAATTCTGACTGAATCAATTTAATGTGATGTGATTTTGTCAGCTCTATTCCCCAAGTAAGAAAAAAATACAGAGCGGTCCTGATGCTTATTACATACATCATTTCACGGGCCCTGCATTCCCTGCTGACTTAAACAAATTCTAATTAAGACTAATTAAAGCATCATTTATGAAAACGCTTGTGATAGTTATGCAAACATTCTGGGTGGGTATGCTTTGCATGATAATTAGCCACTGGTTTAAATTAAGACCTGTTCCTTGGCAATTATGCCAGACACACACCAGTGCCTCATGGAAAACAGTCTTTATTCAATTCCTGCAATTAAATCTGAGACCTACTTATGAACTGTCCGTTGAAAATGCATTTTGAAAAAAAGGAAAAGGAGGATTATGTCTCGATGAGTCGATTTCTCCCTGTTTTATTTCTTCTGTCAGGTATTGTAAAATGAGCAGGCTCTGAGCTCTTTATTTGAGTTGCAGTGGGGTTAAAGTGAGGATCATAAGCCCTCTGCAGCGACTGATATACAAGCTGACACCTGCTGTCTTTGGTTGAGGTGATTAGTCCATGTTTTCTAGGTGGCTTTTCATCACGTTAAACACATGTGAAGCAGATGTGACCAGACTGAACTCTGAACTCACATCTCAGATCTCCACCACTTCCTTATCTCACTGAATCAGCATCTTTGGGTAATAGAAAAGCGCCATATAAGGCCTATGTTATTATCATTATTTATTATGTTCTCATGCAATATTTGTCATGAAGGCATTTGTATTCAAAACCAACCACTCTTTTAATATCAAAAGCTTCTTCTTCTTCTTCTTCTTCTTCTTCTTCTTCTTCTTCTTTTTCTTCTTCTTCTTCTTCTTCTTCTTCTTCTTCTTCTTCTTCTTCTTCTTCTTCTTCTTCTTCTATTTAGATATTTTCTGTTTAACAGGAATATTTTGAACTTGAATGTGCCTGACTGCCTGTATGTTTTGTTTTGGCTTGAGCTATTCTGTTCATGACTAGGAACATGCTGAGAAATGGTGTTGATGCAGAGTGTTTATGTATTACAGGGACTCCTGTACATTTCCCCCTGCTAGTATTCATGTGCTGATCCATTGCTTATGTCAGCCGCCTCTTAATAGACATCCTGCAGAAAGCAGTTCTTTATCAGGCGTTTAGCAGACGTTTATGACGCCATTACACCTCGCTTACTCTGTTGATACAGCACACTCCCTCACAAGGCATTGTTCCACCTTGGTGCAGCCACGGCTATTCAGCGCTATTCATATGGAGCTGGGCCTGGGTTTCGTATTGTGAGGGTTTTGTAGATAGAGAATAAATGGCACTTCACTTTCTACCATAGAGATGCTTGTCAGAACAATTCACTTTTAAGATATTGCCAGACCATTCTATGGTCATTCGTCTAATTTTGTCTTTCAAGTGGAGTTCCCTTCCTTGGTTATAGAATTTTAGACGTCATGTAATTCTAAATTTAAACAAACTCTAGAGTAGATGCCTCCCATGTGCACAATGTTAAAGGTAACGTTTCCACGTTCTGATACCAAATGACTGACGCCGCACAGTCTAAATTGGGAGGTTGGAAACAAATACCAATGGAAACAACTGTAGCGTGGTCAGTCTAATGACGTCAACAACTGTAGCTTCCTCAGTCTAATGAAGTCAACAGCTGCGGAACTTCTTATACCTGTACTTCATAAAGCGCCGATGAAGATATTACTTTTCTTTGTGCTCAGTTGGCGAGACAAGCTGATGTTGTTTACGTGTTTACTCAACACTCGTGTTTGTTTAGTTGTCCCCGTCTCTTCGATTTTGACATTACCTCGGCTATATTGCTTTTCACTTCTTGCGAGGCAGCTGGTTCAATAAGAAAACAACACTATCCCCAAATCTGTTGCTTGCAGAGGTTGAGGGAGGCAGCAGAGACTGTGGGGAACACGCTAGAAAACAAACTGAAAACCACCCACGCCCTGGTTAACGTGCACTGCCTAGCTCTCCCCTGTACATGCAGATGGCATGGTGCTCCCAGATTTCATTTGAGCTAATCTAATCCCCCCACTGCTCCCACTAGAAAAGAAGAGTATTAGCGGCCATATGTCAACCAGATTTGTCAGATTATTCATTACAATTAATTGCTGTTCTCACTTAAGGCCTTTAAGGCTGTGAATTGCTCTGAAATCTATTGCAAACACAAAAATTATGAGTAAAAGACTTTAGCCCTGTCATTCAAATTTCATGCTGACCTTTAGAAAAGGCTGGCGCTTCCACAGGAGTAGGAGGGAGAGGCTTTCTAATTGGGGTTGCTTCAGTCCTTTTTATTATCAAACTACTGCACAGGTAGACAGTCCGTCTATGTTGACAGTGGACACAGGGTTGGAAAGCCGGACAAGTCCATAATGATTCTATTCAACTGTCCATTGAAGTACATTTTACTTGACATTTTATTCCAGGATTTGTCAATATGATCAAAATGTATGATTGTTATTTATTTCATCATTATCAATAACTTGATGCCATTGTGAAACTCTATTGCTGTGTACTGTCAATGGAACTCCAACGTGGACCTTTTAGAGAGCTAGCTGAAAGGCAGCCTAATAGCCACCTGAATGAATGTCCTGTCCGAGGATATCAGCCATACTACTTTAGTGATTCATGTTTCACTGGTGCACTGCTCCTATAGTTAGGACTAGACCCTTATCGTGGAGATAAACTATTCAAAACCTATTCCAACCAACTCAAGTCACATTCACCAGAACAATAAGAAAACAAGCCGTTTAGTTTTTGTATTTGTTGTGGATTCCCATTAGCTGCTGCAAAATGAAGGCAGTTAAAGCGCAATCGGAAAGGTATTCAGACCCCTTCCCCTTTTCCACATTTTGTTATGTTACAGCCTTATTCTAAAAATGATTAAATAAAACATTTTCCTCATCAATCTACATACAATAACCTACAATGACAATGTGAAAACAGGTTTTTAGGATTTTTTCCATATGTATTAAAAATAGAAACAGAAATACCCTATTTACTTAAGTATTCAGACCCTTTGCTATGAGACTCGAAATTGAGCTCAGGTGCATCCTGTTTCCATTGATCATCCTTGAGATGTTTCTACTACTTGATTGGAGTCCACCTGTGGTAAATTCAATTGATTGGACATGATTTGAAAAGACACACACCTATATAAGGTCCCACAGTTGACAGTGCACGTCAGAGCAAAAGCCAAGCCATGAGGTCGAACGAATTGTCCGTAGAGCTCCGAGACAGGATTGTGTTGAGGCACAGATCTGGGGAAGGGAACCAAAAAATGTCTGCAGCATTGAAGGTCCCCAAGAACACAATGGCCTCCATCATTCATAAATGAAAGAAGTCTGGAACTACCAAGACTCTTCCTAGTGCTGTCCCCCCGGGCAAACTGAGCGCGGGAGAAGGACCTTGGTCAGGGAGGTGACCAAGAAGCCGATGGTCACACTGACAGAGCTCCAGAGTTTCTCGTTGGAGATGGGACAACCATCTCTGCAGCACTCCACCAATCAGGCCTTTATGGTAGGGTGGCCAGACGGAAGCCACTCCTCAGTAAAAGCTACTACAGCCTGCTAAGAGTTTGCCAAAAGGCACCTAAAGGACTCTCAGAACATGATAAACAAGTTTCTCTGGTTTGATGAAACCAAGATTGAACTCTTTGGCCTGAATGGCAAGCGTCACATCTGGAGGAAACCTGGCACCATCCCTACATTGAAGCATGGTGGTGGCAGCATCATGCTGTGGGGATGTTTTTTGGCGTCAGAGACTGAGAGACTAGTCAGGATCGAGGGAAAGATGAACGGATCCTTGATGAAAAACTTGTCCTCACAAGTGTAGCCTAGGTTGTGCGTTACGCAAGCAACGTCTCCACTCCGACAATGAGAACAGTAAAAGACTGTAATAAGAGGATATTGAATGCATGAACAGAAATTACCATAAGCGAATAAACAATATACATTATAAATGATGGGAATGAACAGTAAATGTACTGGTGTGCCATCCCCACGGCCTCAGCAATCTCCACTGAGATAGGCGTGAATCAGAGGTGTCTCGTGTGCCATAAAAAAGATATACTGTACCAGTCAAAAGTTTGGAAACAAAATAGTAAAAATGAGAAAAACCCTTGAATGAGTAGGTGTTCTAATATATATATATACTGTATATATATTTTCACACAAACAAAAAATACATACAGTTGAATTCGGAAGTTTACATACACCTTAGCCAACTACATTTAAACTCAGTTTTTCACAATTCCTGACATTTAATCTTAGTAAAAATTCCCTGTCTTAGGTCAGTTAGGATCACCACCTTATTTTAAGAATGTGAAATGTCACATTAATAGTAGAGAGTGATTTATTTCAGCTTTTCTTTCTTTTCATCACATTCCCAGTGGGTCAGAAGTTTACATACACTCAGTTAGTATTCGGTAGCATTGCCTTTAAATTGTTTAACTTAGGTCAAACGTTTCGGGTAGCCTTCCACAAGCTTCCCACAATAAGTTGGGTGAATTTTGTCCCATTCCTGCTGACAGAGCTGGTGTAACTGAGTCAGGTTTGTTCGCACACACTTTTTCAGTTCTGCCCACAAATGTTCTATGGGATTGAGGTCAGGGCTTTATGATGGCCACTCCAATACCTTGACTTTGTTGTCGTTAAGCCATTTTGCCGCAACTTTGGAAGTATGCTTGGGGTCATTCTCCATTTGGAAGACACATTTGCGACCAAGCTTTAACTTCCTGACTGATGTCTTGAGATGGTTCTTCAATATATCCACATGATTTTCTTTCCTTATGACGCCATCTATTTTGTGAAGTGCACCAGTCCCTCCTGCAGCAAAGCACCACCGCAAAATTTTTATGATTTTAATTTATTTAACTTGGCAAGTCAGTTAAGAACAAATTCTTATTTTCAATGACGGCCTAGGAACAGTGGGTTAACTGCCTTGTTCAGGGGCAGAACAATAGATTTGTACCTTGTCAGCTCGGGGATTCGATCTCGCAACCTTTCGATTACTAGTCCAACGCTCTAACCACTAGGCTATGCTGCCACCCCCGTGTTTCACGCTTGGGATGGTGTTCTTTGACTTGCAAGCGTCCCTCTTTTTCCTCCAAACATAATGATGGTCATTATGGCCAAACAATTCTATTTATGTTTCATCAGACTAAAGGACATTTCTCCAAAAAGTACAATCTTTGTCCCCATGTGCAGTTGCAAACCTTGTCTGGCTTTTTTTCTGGCGGTTTTGGAGCAGTGACATCTTCCTTGCTGAGCGGCCTTTTAGGTTCTGTCGATATTGGACTCGTTTAACTTTGAATATAGATACCTTTGTACCTGTTTCCTCCAGCATCTTCACAAGGTCCTTTGCTGTTGTTCTGGGATTGATTTGCACTTTTCGCACCAAAGTATGTTTATCTCTAGGAGACAGAACGCGTCTCCTTCCTGAGCGGTATGACAGCTGCGTGGTCCCATGGTATTTATACTTGCGTGCTATTGTTTGTACAGATGAACGTGGTACCTTCAGGCATTTGGAAATTGCTCCAAAGGATGAACCAGACTTGTGGAGGTCTACAATTTTTTTTCTGCGGTCTAATTTCTTTTGATTTTCCCATGATGTCAAGCAAAGAGGCACTGAGTTTGAAGGTAGGCCTTGAAATACATCCACAGGTACACCTCCAATTGACTCAAATGATGTCAATTAGCCTATCAGAAGCTTCTAAAGCCATGACATATTTTCTGGAATTTTCAAAGCTGTTTGAAGGCACAGTCAACTTACTGTATGTAAACTTCTGACCCACTGGAATTGTGATACAGTGAATTATAAGTGAAATAATCTGTCAGTTAACAATTGTTGGAAAAATTACTTGTGTCATGCACAAAGTAGATGTCCTAACCGACTCGCTAAAACTACAGTTTGTGAACAAGAAATTTGTGGAGTGGTTGAAAAACAAATTTTAAATAGTCCAACATAAGTGTATGTAAACTTCCGACTTCAACTGTATATGCAATATGAAAGCTGATCTACCCCGTAAAAATAAAAGAGTAAATAATAAAAAATATGATAAATTGGCACACAAATAGAAGAGGTTGCCAACCCCTGGTGCAGCCTATTTCTGACCGGAATCTTCAGGAGCTTCATGGTAGAATCTGTGAAGGCCAGCAGCAGCTGGAATAAGGTCAGGAGCAGGTTTCTTTCTTCTAGTTAGACAATGTTGATCTCTGGCTCCCTCCTGAGTCATTTGTGTATCTTCATTGTTTAATCGCTGTGTGCTTAAAGCCACAGACAAGCTCAGTAGACTACAAATAGTTGATTTTATTAAAACACATAGGGTGTATCTCTATGTAGGGAAAAATACACATTTTAACATTTCAACCAATTGATTGGACTCTAGGTTGACCAAGATATTGTTTAGTCGGGGACAGCTCTGGACCCACTCTATTAGTCCCAGCCTTTGGAACTTTGGCTTTTCTACATATGGCTACAATATTAGGATCACTACATCCGATCGCTTTGGATACCGCTTTAAAGCAGATTTCTGCCACTTTAGTAAAGATGTGATCAATACATGTGGATGATTTCATTCCTGTGCTGTTTGTAAATACCCTGGTAGGTTGACTGATAACCTGAACCAGGTTGCAGGCACTGGTTACAGTTTGAAGCTTTTTCTTGAGTGGGCAGATTGATGGAAGCCAGACAAGATTTAGGTCACCCAGAAAACATACCTCTCTGTTGACTAATACATCTAGAACATTAAATTACATTTTCTCCTTTGGAAATGGTGGTTGTGGATTTTCTCCCTTTTTCTCCATTAGAAACCGACCTGAAAAAAAACTTTGCGATTAGATTGCTTCAATCAAATTAACTAGTCCTCAAAAAGGAAAAGTCATGTCTCCCAAGCAAATGACAACAATGTGATTGACATGAAATCCATGTGGCTGATTCATTGCTGATGAAATATTTTGGTTAATTATGGAGTTGAGGCAGTAGAGAAGTGATTTTAAGCTGTTCTGATTGGCTCACTTAATTGTGTTTTATGAGACTGGAGCTTATCTGGGGATGGAGAGACCCTGAGTTAGACTTTAAGTAGGTGATGGAGATCATTCTCTGGCCATATTAGCAAGCCCACCGTTAATGAGAAGGTGGAGGTAAGAGAATCGGGTAGCACTTAGTTTACTCCTGAAATAACAGGGTACATCAGGAGAGTACTGGGAAACAATAAGGAAATAAGATGGCAACTAGCCGATAAGAACGCGGTAAGAACCCGTTATTTACCACCACAAACCGATGCCGGCACGAAGATCGCACTTAACAAGCTGTATAGGGCCATAAGCAAACAATAAAATGCACATTCAGAAGCAGCGTTTCTCATGGCCGGTGATTTTAATGCAGGGAAACTGAATTCTGTTTTACCTCACTTTTATCAGCATGTCACCTGTGCAACTAGAGGCGAAAAAACTCCAGATCACCTTTACTACACACACAGAGATGTATACAAGGCCCTCCCTCGCCCGCTCTTTGGCAAATCAGACCATGACTCTATCCTCCTGCTTCCTGCTTACAAACAAAACTCAAACAGAAAAAAACAGTGATGCACTCAATATGGAAGTGGTCCAATGAAGTGGATGCTAAATTACAGGACTGTTTCACTAGCCAGCCTGGTCTTATAGACTAGACTTGACATAGTAAAAGTAAATCCGGGACACTCAAATTAGTATGATATGTTACGTTTGGTATGGTTACAGAAGACAGATAGGATGGTTGGTCGGGGTGGATGGGTGGGTGTATAATGTAATTGTCTAGCAACCCAAAGGTTGCAATTTCAAATCACATCACGGACAACTTTAGCTAATTAACAACTTTCAACTACTTGTTTAGACATTTTTTGCTACTTTGCAACTACTTAGCATGTTAGCTAATCCTTCCCCTAACCCTGAAACTAACTTTAACCCTTTTAGATAACCCTTCCCCTAACCCTAACCCTTTTAACTCCTTAAACTTAACCCTTACCTTAACCCCTAGCCTAGCTAACGTTAGCCACCTAGCCACCTAGTTAGAATTCGCAACATATCATACGTTTGCTAATAATTTTATAACATATTGTACGTTTAGCAAATTTGTAACTGACTGTACATGTTGCAAATTTATAACATATAATACAAATTGTAACTCGTAAAATTTCATACAAAATAGGTAATGGATATCCACAAATAAATACATAGCATACGAAATGTAACATACTATACAATACTAAATGGAGTGTCTCAGACTTACATACAGAATAATACAAAATGCTCTTAGACCAGGTTGCACTAGCACATTCATCCGATAACATTGAGGAGTTTACCACATCAGTCACCGGCTTCAGTAATAAGTTCATCGACAATGTCCCCCACAGTGACAGGCTGGAGTTGCCGCTTTCAAGGAGTGGGATACTAATCAGGAAGCTTATAAGACATCCTGCTACGACCTCTACTGAGCTATCAAACAGGCAAAGTGTCAATACAGGATTAAGATCGAATCCTACTACGCCGGCTCTGACGCTCAACGAATGTGGCAGGGCTCGCAAACTATCACGGATTAGAAAAGGAAATCCATCCCGAGCTGCACAGAAACGCAAGCCTACCAGATCAGCTAAATGCCTTCTATGCTCGCTTTGAGGCAAGCAACACTGATCCACGCATGAGAGCACCAGCTGTTCCGGAGGACTGTGTGATCTACCTCTCCTTAGCTGATGTGAGTAAGACCTTTAAACAGGTTAATATTCGCAAGGCTGCAGGGCCAGATGGAATACCAGGACACGTACTCTGAGCATACGTTGACCCGCTGGTCTGGAATGCCAACTTGTTTCAGCAGACTACCATAGTCCCTGTGCTCAAGAACGACAAGGTAACCTGCATAAATGACTATCGCCCGTAGGACTCACATCTATAGACATGAAATGCTTTGAAAAGCTGGTGACTCACATCAACACCATCATCCCAGACACACTGGACCCACACTGGGGTGGAGACAAGCACAGAGACAGGTGACACAGATCACGGTGTGACAGACACTCCAAATTGAGTTCAGGTGAGTACAATTTCCTTTGATCATCCTTGAGATTTCACTACAACTTGATTGGAGTCCATCTCTGGCCAATTCCATTGTTTGGACATGATTTAGAAAGAAACACACTTGTCTACAGTATAGTGCATTCAGAAGGTATTCATATACCTTGACTTTTGTCAAGGTTTTGTTACGTTACAGGCTTATTCTAAAATGGGTCAATCTACACATTATGACAAAGCAAAAACTGAAATATACATTTACATAAGTATTCAGACCCTTTACTCAATACTTTGTTGAAGCACCTTTCGCAGCGATTACAGCCTTGCGTCATTTTTGGGTATGACGCTACAAGTTTGGCACACCTGTATTTTAGGAGTTTCTCCCATTCTTCTCTGCATATCCTCTCATGCTCTGTCAGGTTGGATGGGGTGTGTCGTATTTTTCTCTGTTCATCTTTCCCTCAATCCTTACTAGTCTCCCAGTTCCTGCCGCTGAAAGAAATCCCCACAGCTTGACGCTGCCACCACCATGGTTCACCGTAGAGATGGTGCCAGGTTTCCTACAGACGTGACGTTTGGCATTTGGGCCAAAGAGATTATTTTTTCCCATGGTCTGAGAGTCCTTCAGGTGCCTTTTGGCAAACTCCAAGTGGGCTGTCATGTGCCTTTTACTGAGGAGTGGCTCCCCATCTGGCCACTCTAACATAAAGGCCTACTTGGCGGAGTGCTTCAGAGATGGTTGTCCTGCCTCCTGCCTCCTGAGTCCTTATTGGGCGTTGTAAGCTCTCTGCTAAGCTTCAGAGGAGGAAGCGGAGGACCTACTCAGTGAATCCTACTCAGTGAATTTCAGAAAATAATAAAATAATGAAACATTAAAAAAGTTATTCTTATTCGATAAAACTATACAAAATATATTCACATTTCACCAAATACCTGAATAAAACACACTGTTAAAGGTCTACAATAGTCTCAACAACACACTCTAGGCTAGCACGATGGTGTAGCCGGAGGACAGCTATTCCCTTTCCTCCTCTGGCTACATTGACTTCAATCCAAAACCTAGGAGGCTCGTAGGCCTTAGCCCCTTCCATAGACCTACAAGGTAATTATGACCACTTCCGGAGGACGTCCTCCAACCAATCAAAGCTTTTGCAATGTGAACTGACATGTTGTCCATCCAATCATAATGAACCTAGTGTGGTGTATTGAAGATGTGCCACAGAACATTTTAGGGGTTCTATGTGTTGAGATGCTTGGTGAGTTGGGGACATATTGGATAGAGATTGAGAGTAAAGAGTGATAGTTGAGCAAATTTTGTAAATTATTCAATTAAAATTAGTTTCTTCAAACTATGGGAGACAGAGGTGATAGATTATATGTTGTTTTCTTGGTTTTAGAACTTTATTTTTGTGTGGAGTTAGTGCAATTTATTTCAATTTGCCTTGATAACTTTAGTAGCAAGTGCTAAAGTTAGCTAGCTACCAGAGTGCAGTTTTCTCCGCCAGAATGGCTAGCTAATGCTAACAACAATGTAGTGGAGTTTTTGTTGAAGAGCCCCTTTCATTGCCCATATCCGATTCAAGCTTCTTGGAAAAAGCCAAATCGATCATGTAATGGACAAACGTCTGCGTATTCAAACTGCGCAACCAAACGAGAAGTTAAGAAGAAACAGAGTCACAAGCAGCGTATCACCAAGAGTTGGCTTTTACTTAGGGGCCCAATGAGAGGGAAAGTTCAGCTAATAAGGGCATCTACGAGGAGCTTTCAGAAGTAACTGCACGTTACGATGCTTTACTCGCTGAGCATTTGGAAGTTACAACTGTCTTTTCTGGGATGTCAAAATCAATTCAGATGGATTTGAGCACTTCCATCGCATCATCCATTAAAAGTGAGATTAAAAGAAACCTAGAGAGGAACCAGGCTATGAGGGGTGGCCAGTCCTCTTCTGGCTGTGCCGGGTGGAGATTTATAACAGAACATGGCCAAGATGTTCAAATGTTCATAAATGACCAGCATGGTCACATAATAATAATCACAGTAGTTGTCGAGGGTGCAACAAGTCAGAACCTCAGGAGTAAATGTCAGTTGGCTTTTCATGGCCGATCATTGAGAGTATCTCTACCGCTCCTGCTGTCTCTAGAGAGTTTAAAACAGCAGGTCTGGGACAGGTAGCACGTCCGGTGAACAGGTCAGGGTTCCATAGCCGCAGGCAAAACAGTTGAAACTGGAGCAGCAGCACAGCCAGGTGGACTGGGGACAGCAAGGAGTCATCATGCCAGGTAGTCCTGAGGCATGGTCCTTGGGTTCAGGTCCTCCGAGAGAGAGAAAAAAAGAAAGAGAGAAAGAGAGAATTCGAGAGAGCATACTTAAATTCACACAGGACACCGGATAAGACAGGAGAAGTACTCCAGATATAACAGACTGACTCTAGCCCCCCGACACATAAACTACTGCAGCATAAATACTGGAGGCTGAGACAGGAGGGGTCAGGAGACACTGTGGCCCCATCCGATGATACCCCCGGACAGGGCCAAACAGGCAGGATATAACCCCACCCACTTTGCCAAAGCACAGCCCCCACACCACTAGAGGGATACCTTCAACCACCAACTTACCATCCTGAGACAAGGCCGAGTATAGCCCACAAAGATCTCCGCCACGGCACAACCCAAGGGGGGGGCGACAACACAAACAACCCAAACCCATAATCACTCCAGACAGACACAAGCAAAAATGAATTACATAAATGTTGCAGCACCCTAGGCTACACCTAAACATTATAGATCTGACATGCTGATTGGAATGAAAACGAGACGATTTCTCAGTCTGATCAACTGTAGGCTTATTTAACTAATAATAACAGCTGCATACAGCTATGCACCCAGTCCATCTAGTCAGGGTTAACAAATTGGTAATGTTATGTATTTATAGTCCATTTGTTTGTCCGGTTAAAATGTGAATACGATCAAATTTGGTTTATATTCAGACTTGGGCTGGCTAGGCTGCCCGTACCTTTTCAATCCAAAATGATTAACTGGAATTAATCAATCAACATAATAGTGACGACATAGACTGTGAGTAAATGTTTAATTAGGACTACAGTTGCATAGGCCTTGTCACGCCCTGACCGTAGAGATCCTTTTTATGTCTCTATTTTGGATGGTCAGGGCGTGAGTTTGGGCGGGCATTTTATGTCTGGTGTTCTATGTTGTCTATTTCTTTGTGTTTGGCCGTGTGTGGTTCTCAATCAGAGGCAGCTGTCTATCGTTGTCTCTGATTGAGAACCATATTTAGGTAGCCTGTTTTCCCACTTTGAGTTGTTGGTGATTCTTTTCTGAGTGTTCATATTTATTAAAATAACGTATTATGAATACTTACCACGCTGCACCTTGGTCCTATTCTCCTTCTCCCGACGACGTTCGTTACAGGCCTGCATGACGCAAACATGCATAAAGCAAGCTCAGCCCTGTGAGTTCTATTGTCTATCAATTGTTGCCTCTGTATCCGTGTAGAGGAAATCCCCCTCCTATTCTAGTCTAAATATAATTCATATGAACAAGTATAAGGTTACTGCAGTTTGACAGGGTTTTCATCCCCCCCCCCCAGGGCCAAGAGTTTTTTCCAGGAGTTTTTTAAAAACCATGTGACCTGATTAGGAAAACGGGTCCCATCATAATCCCTATAAAACCATTTTACAACTGATGTCATACCCTATTGGGTCCAGAGTTTTCCTGTTTAGGTTATTAGATAAGGTTACTAGATAGGTTACCTATGGTGCCACCAGTCTGCTCGCAGTTGTCAGTTATCGTCAGGTACTGTACGTGGATGTTCAGGGCTTTATTCAGAAACATTTCTTTGGCGAGTGAACGAGATGCAAAGTCTGTGTTTGACTCTAAAACAACGTTGGAGGTGGCTTATGGTAAAGAAATTAACATAAAATATCTTGTCAAAGGAGAAACATTCACTAACAGGGATGTAAACAAATGTGTGTACAAATGTATTTCAGCTCATGAAACATGGGATTAATACTTTACATGTTGCGTTTATATTTTTGTTCAATATTAGCTGGTGGTCTTTTGGAATGTACTGTAGAATGTGTGACACATAAAACATGTATGAATGTATTTTTTGTTTTCCAAACTTTTTATAGTCCCGTACCCCTTCAAACATACATCCTCAAGCTGCGTACCCCATCTAGCACCAGGGTCAGTCAACGCACTCTCAAATGTTTTTTTTTTGTGTTGCCATCATTGTAAGCCTGCCACACACACACACTATACGATACATTTATTAATAAATTCATAAACATAAGAATAAGTGTGAGTTTGTCACAACCCAGACTCGTGGGAAGTGACAAAGAACACTTATAGCACATATTTATGGCACAAATAATAATATAATAATAATCAAAAATGTTGCTCTTTACTTAGCCATCTTACATATAAAACCTTATTTGTTCATCAAAAATTGTGAATAACACACCAAATCTAACTGCAGTTAAATTCACCTAAAATGACATACCAAAATCTAACTGCCTGTA
The DNA here is from genome assembly GCF_029448725.1 of Salvelinus fontinalis. Classification (NCBI taxonomy): domain Eukaryota; kingdom Metazoa; phylum Chordata; class Actinopteri; order Salmoniformes; family Salmonidae; genus Salvelinus; species Salvelinus fontinalis. The sequence continues at coordinate 9,991,265 of NC_074683.1, forward strand.
GCTCAGGCCCTGAAGCAAGGATATGCATTTTCTTGGTACCATTTGAAAGGCAACACTTTGAGGTTTGTGGAAATGTGAAAGGAATGTTTGAGAATATAACACATTAGAGCTGGTAAAAGATAATACAAAGAAAAAAACAACTGTTTTGTTTGTATTTTTTTGTACCATCATTTTGAAATGCAAGAGAAAGGTCATAATGTATTATTTCAGCCCAGCTGCAATTTAGATTTTGGCAACTAAATGGCAGCAGTGAATGAGCAACGTTTTAGACTGATCCAATGAAGCTTGTATTCCTGTTCAAAATGTTGTATCGAGACTGCCCAAATGTGCCTAATATGTTTATTAAGAACTTTTCATGTTCAAAACTGTGCACTCTCCTCAAACAATAGCTGTAATAGCTACTGTAAATTAGACAGTGCAGTTAGATTAACAAGAATGTAAGCTTTCTGCCAATATCAGTTATGTCTATGTCCTGTGAAATTTTCTTGTTACTTACAACCTCATGCTAATTGCATTAGCCTACATTAGCTCAAGCGTCTGCGGGGGACCCACCGATACTGAAGAAGTTTAACAGCGCAATTTGCCAAGGCAGGGTACTCTGAACGCAGCCCAATCCAGAAATCTGCCAGTAGCTTCTGATTAAATTAAATTTTTGCAATTTCGATGAGGCTCTCTTGTTCAGATATCGGTACGTGGACTAGAGTCAGGGCATGAAAGGGATAACAAATCCAGTTGTTTGTGTCATCCGTTTCGGGAATGTACCTGCGTAATTGTGCACTCAACTCACTCAGGTGCTTCGCTATATCACATTGGACATTGTCCGTAAGCTTGAGTTCATTTGCACACAAACAATCATACAATGATGGAAAGACCTGTGTGTTGTCCTCGTTAATGCAGACAGAGAAGAGCTCCAACTTCTTAATCATAGCCACAATTTTGTCCCACACATTGAATATAGTTGCGGAGAGTCCCTGTAATCCTAGATTCCGTTTATTCAGGCGAGAAAAAATATCACCCAGATAGGCCAGTCGTGTGAGAAACTCATCATCATGCAAGCGGTCAGACAAGTGAAAATTATGGTCAGTAAAGAAAACTTTAAGCTCGTCTCTCAATTTGAAAAAATGTGTCAATACGTTGCCCTTTGATATTCAGCACACTTCTGTATGTTGTAAAAGCGTTACATGGTCGTTGCCCATATCATTGGGTTCAGGGGCCTTGCTTTAACAAAGTTAACCATTTTCACTGTAGTGTCCAAAACGTCTTTCCAGCTGTCAGGCATTCCCTTTGCAGCAAGCGCCTCTCGGTGGATGCTGCAGTGTACCCAAGTGGCGTCGGGAGCAACTGCTTGCACGCGCGTTAGAACTACACTCTGTATCCCTGTCATGGCTTTTGCAACATCAGTACAAATACCAACACATCTTGACCACCAATGTCCATTTGATGTCACAAAGCTGCCCAGTACTTTCAAAATATCCTCTCCTGTTGTCCTGGTTTCCAGTGGTTTGCAGAAGAGGATGTCTTCCTTAATTGACCCCCATAAACGTAACAGACATATACCAGGAGCTGTGCCAGGCCCTGTTGACTCATCCAGCTGTAACGCATAGAATTCACTGGCTTGTATGCAAAGCAGTAATTGTTTCAAAACATCTCCTGCCATGTCACTGATGCGTTGTGAAACAGTGTTGTTTGATAAAGGTATTCTGTATAGTTTTTGGGCCTTTTCCCCCAGTATTTTCCCAGCCATATCTGCGGCAGCAGGAAGAATTAAGTCCTCCACAATAGTATGGGGCTTGCCTGTCCTAGACGCTCTGTAGCTCACCACATAAGACACTTCTAGCCCCTTCTTAGTAATGGTATCTGTTGCTTTTATACATGTCTTACTACTCGAAAGTCATCTTAATTGTCGCTCAAAAAACTCCTGCATGTTTTGTTTCTAAATGTCTGTGCAAGAGTGAAGGTTTCATCGAGTTGTGAGATAATACTTTTGCACATATATCACACCGTAGCTGAGGAAAGGCACTACTTCCAATATAAGTGAACCCCAAATTAATGTAGTTCACATCATATTTTCACCTCTTCGATGGTCCAACGTCCCTGTCTGTTGTTCGGTGCTTTCTCGGGTAAGGGGGCAGTATCTCTTCTGCTGCATCAGATTCACAACTGTCAGTGTCCATGCTAGCTGGGCTAACAACAAATGTAGAATGACTGATGCTAGCATTGGATGTGCTCGTGGAAGCAGAACCACTTGTGTCGTCAACAGGTGCAGGTGTAGTACTGCTGGTAGTAGCAGTACCACCAGTAGAGCTGGTATGTGTCTCTAGGGACGCTTTTTACTTTTTAAAATCATTTATTAATTTCGCACAAAAAGAATGAGCAGCAGCTACGTTTGGCTACATATGGACGGTTAGCGGAATTCCTGCGAGAGAGTAATGGTTCATGTGATTGGATGTTAATTATTTGACTCGGCTACCTGTATTTGACATCGTGTTGTTATTTCGCTGAACACTAGATGGTTTAATTTTATTTTTGGCAGTGAAACGAGGCTACTCATGCGAGAAAAAATACTTACCCAAGTGTATAGCCCCATTGGAAAATATAAATGGACTGTAAGAAAATGTGAATTATTTTTTATTTTTATTATAATAAAAAATAAATAAAATGTGAATCACATTTGTATTTGGCGTACCCCCGAAAGCATTGCGTGTACCCCTGGGGGAAAGCGTACCCCAGTTGGGGAATACCTGCTTTCGACTACTCAAGAGGAAATGATTATTGCTTTTTTGTGCAGCGTAGAGAGGCCCACCATTTCATGTCAATACTTTGCACTGCATCTCATCCAGAAAAAAAGAGCATATAGTTTGTCCAGTCAAACTAAAAAGAAAGTAACAGTAAAGTACACATAACCTATGGTGAAACAATTAACATGTAAGAATAACAGTAATAGTAATTGACATGATAACAGGGGAACAGCTCTTTGCTTTAGAATACAGTGTCAAGGCTCAGTAAATACACAGAAACGATAATGAAACTATAAAGAAATTACCGGTAAGTTACATAATAATTTCTTACAGTGCTGTATTTAACAACCGGAAAGTCATAGGAAACAACAGGGAAACAAGACGGACACAAGACGACAACGACAAGGTAACTACCCAGCTACAAGCAAAGACCCAAAAGGTACGTTTTAAGGTTAGCCCACATAAGTATGATGTAGTTTATCAAATGTTTTTGTTAAAAAGTTCCAATTACATTCTGAATAAGTTTACGGTGCTACTGAGAAGAGGTGAAATGGCCTTAAATTTTAAAAATCAGAAATTATGGCTGGATTCACAAGATGTGTATCTTTCATCTGGTGTCTTGGACTTGTGATTTAATGATATTTAGATGCTAGTATTTACTTGTGACGCTATGCTAGGCTATGCTAGTCAGCTTTTTTACTGATGGGGGTGCTCCCGGATCCGGGTTTGTGAGGAAGTAGAGGTTAAATACTAAGTAATTCGGATGTAACAAAAATGCATTTGATGTGATAAGATGGTAAGATAAGAAGTACTTGGCCTATAGGTAACCACTATTTCTATATTGTACACCAGACGTGGTTCAATGTAGCTTTGAGCTGTTCAATGAGAGCTCCTATCCACCTGTGTATTGGGGGAGGAAGGGTCAGTGTGTTGAAATATTTCACATTCTCCCCCATACACATGGCACCTAGTGGATCGATTGTTGAAATGTGGCTGATGCCTCGCCTGGGCTCGTCACTGTACTCCTGTAGACGGACACTTCCTCATTATACCGCAATACACTTGGCCCTAAAGGTCACTCCCTCAGAACATAATCACACAGAATCAAAACCACAAACTTCATACATCAAGAAGACAGTGAATAGCTGGAGGCTTTATTTTCTACTGCCACAGAAATGCTCCCAGTTTATTTATAATCTGATAGTGGAAGTGGTGGCATGAGTTAAGAACCCACTGATATTACAGTTTATTAGCTTTGACTGTGAACAGTGATGCAAATCAATGTGTATATGAAGACCTTACATAGACCATTGGAGATTTACTCCAATCACTTTTAGAACAGTGTTTGATCATGATTTTGATTTGTGTATCGTTATTGTCTGCACTCCAACGTCAGACATTTGAATTGTATGGATACAATCGAAGAGATGGAGCATGGTGTCCAATCTCTTTTTTTAAATCTGAACCCGGGAGCAGGTTGTCATGAAAAGAAGTGTGTGTGTGACAGAGACAGACAGAGAGAGAGGGAGATATATACAGACAGAGAGAGAGAGAGACAGAGAGAGAGAGAGAGAGAGAGAGAGAGAGAGAGAGAGAGAGAGAGAGAGAGAGAGAGAGAGAGAGAGAGAGAGAGAGAGAGAGAGAGAGAGAGAGAGAGAGAGAGAGGACCCTCTCCAACATATTAACATAACGAGGAAAACACACTTAGTGGGCCATGACCTGATGTCATGTGATTATACCATGATTAATGATATCCTTTTACCAAAACACCCAGCCCAACACGCTCTGCTTAAAAAGCACCACATACTGTATCAGATTGCTTTTATCAACTCATGTTCCTTTTCCCTGTTGGCCTTGTTTTGTATATGCTTGGTTTGATCACTGACAGTTCCGTTTTATTAAAATAATACCTATTTTGTTGTATTTATTTGGCCGAGCAAAGTCTCACTTTAAGATGACTTGTTTAAAGGGCCAGTCCGGAATTGGTACATCTATTTTTGGACTGTTGTATTTGAGGAAGACACTTTCCCATTGGGTCTGAGGTGCAGAAATAATTGATTCTGTGTTCCTATTAGGAGGACATATGGGACCAGTTGGAGGCACACCTTGAACCTGTTCAACACATGCAGTCAAAGAACCAGTCAAAGAACCTGTTCAACACATTCCACAATGACTGTTAGGCGTTCTTGAAATGGTTCGATTTCGTCTGCCTTGTCCAGGACAGAATGGCCCATAGTTGTCTGTCAAAAACAATGAGGAATAATCAGAGACTTGAAACCAATTTTGTCTGGTTACCACTCAGTCTCCTCTTCAGATAACAATGTGCACTGCAGTGGATGACTCAGTGTAAAATATTTCCCTCTCTTTTGCCTCTGTCCAGACGCCATGCAGACACAAAGCCTTCAGTGTTTCCTGGATAAAGGCTACAATGTCAGTCTGTCTGCTTATTTGCAAGTGGGATGAATGTTCATTTACGCAGTAAAAAACCTTCTTTGTAACACTTTTATAGCCCAGAGGTGTAGATTTACATCTTAGGGACACAATGAATTTTTGCCTGTTCAAAAGGGGGAGACAGGCGCCCGGCATTCTTTGGCCTCCTACACCACATTGTTCTATTGTTTTTAAACCTCACTGCCACCGAGGATCACCAGTAGGTGCAGGGCCTCATGACCTTTGCATGAACTTTGGCTCAGGTTGACGTTCTGGCACCCTATTGGTTCAATTTGTGTTGTTAAGACTTGAGAGCGCACATGCCTAGCTGACCTTTCTTATAGAGACTCTATAGTGCACTGCACAGATATAAGTTATGTTCTGTGTTTAGGGTAGGGAATTAGAGCATTGCATTACATATAGCATTATATTCATTCATAGACATGTTGTTTTTGTAAATGTGTCCCAGAGATATATAAATAGAATCAGCATCATATTTGCTGTAAGCAGACTAGTGGTTGTTATCTGAAGAGATGTAGTTGTCGTTCTGTGCATTGAGTAGTGTTGTGTAATTATATGAGAGGTGTTTCAAGCCTCAGGGGGATTGCTGCTATATTTTAGTGGAAAGGTTCCACTGTGCTACATGTATATTTTCAACAAATCCGACCTGCATCTGCGGATAGGGCTGTCAAAAAAATGTAATGAAAAGTCATTCTAATAGGTGACCTCTGACCTACTTCATATTTTCTGTCAATGATGAAAGTATGAAGTCATGCATAATTATGAGGCCTATTAAAATTCACCAATAATTTGTGTTTATGCGAAGTTACCCCTAGACCACTTTATTCCACAACTGGTAGCCATGCATAACTAATGTGTCAGTGCCAAAGAAAACATAACTGCAGCCATTTCAACAACAGTGCATTCGACTATTAAATGAAATACATATACAAATAATGACACATTTATTTTTTTCACACACTGGCCATGGATTCAGTGTGTGAAAAATATATAGAAATGTGTATTTACTGTACCCTTTAATCAGCTGTTTGCGCTGCTAGTGGCTGCATACATTCTCAGTCTCCAATGTGACACCTCTATGGGCTAATTGTTTTTTGTTAATGATACCTTATTCACGGGTAAACGCTACGCAGGCCTCTTGGCCTCTTGTGTAACTCAGGTGTGTGTAATCAGAGTTCTTAAGGTCAACCTCTCACCAGGATGAATGAGTGAAATTGCATAGTTGACCACTTCAGGGCTAAGATCCAAATGCAATTAACTATAGTTAATAGATCTGTATTACGATGTAAGACAATGACATGGATGGAGCCCTATTGACATGTGGGCTCATGACTCGACAAGATTAAACAATATATTCTTGCATTTTTTGTCATTGAAATTTCTTGACAGTTTTTGTACATCTTTTATTTATTTGGAAATTTAGGACAAAATTTAGGACAACAATTTAGGACAAGTGTATGTGTGGTTAATCCTAAATGCAAATGTACATAAATACTGTGTAATACACAATCACTTGATTTGTTTTCTCCCACAATAAGAGACAGGCTATGAGATATTGATCAGAGGATATCCTGGTCAATCAGACTAAATGATTGCCTATAAATCCCTGCCTCTCCAGCTGGCTTGCAGGCACGAGGGTATCCAGAGGAAACCAAATTATGGAGGCCCAGATATGAGCCGGCTAGCTACTGATAGTCCCCTGCAGTCTTGTGGAACTGAGCAATGCAAATGTACAATAAACAGGGTCTAAGCTTGGTGGAGGTCTTTCAATCACAGAGGGGCAATAGTTCAACCCCCGCCATGCATAATCCCAGCCTTGAAACCCCAGGGACTCAGCGCTACTCCGCGCTCCAACCTGCTCAATGGCACAAAGATATTAGATAGCCATATGTAGATTCACAAGGTAAACAGACCTCTCATGATAACACAATACGCTTCCTTTTCACCCAGGAATATATTTAAGCTCAATTCTGTTTTCTTCCACGGGAAGGCTAAAATTGAAGGCTTAGCTTTTTTTGCCACAGCCACCAGAATTCCTTGCAGCTGTTTGCTTTGTTTAACACCCCTGATATATCTCTTGCTGAGAAGAAATTGGTATCTCTTCTCTATGAATTATGTTCACAGTGTGTTTGTATTATATCCCAGCTTGGACTCCAGAGCTGCTGATAGAGAAAGGGGCCTGCATGGTGGAGGAGCTGGTGTGTGTTTAGAGGGAGGGATGGTGAAACGATGAAAAACAGTGAAAACCTCACAAACCCATATGACAGAGAATTGGCACAATAAATTGGCACAAGTTACTTTCAGAATTGCTGTTTAAAAAATGATCCAAATCAGTCTAAATGGTAGTACATTGAATATGACGTTAGTTTGTTAGGATATGATATGATCTAATTATGATAGCTGGTTTGACAGCAAAAATGTGGAATCACGTTCCCCTACCTTCTACCTCTGAATATGACACAACACTTGATTTATACCCAGGTATTTTAAGGGTTAGGGAAGCTCCTCTGTCTCTGTCTAAGATGCTCTTTCACATACACACATGGACGCTTGACACATTCATTCATCCATGCACACACACACGCACGCACACACACACACACACACACACACACACACACACACACACACACACACACACACACACACACACACACACACACACACACACACACACACACACACACACACACACACACACACACACACACACAAAGCGCAAGTTGAATAGAGCGTCTGGGTTGGGGTGGGGGTTGACAGCGTGCTCCAGGTCCCCGTTCCCCCACTCATCCCCCAGCAGCCCAGCAGGAGCCACTCCAGCCTGGAGAGAGGATCCTTCCAGCCAGCGGGACATCCAGGGGGGGAAGAGCCATGGAGAGACACAGCACAGGCCACTTTAGACCCCCTCACATTAGACAGTGAAAAGAGCTCAGTGATGAGGAACTGACACCGATCATCCACCCCTGTCTGTCTGTCTGTCTGTCTATCTGTCTGTCCATTATTTCAGACAGTGTGAAGTGACTGGAGAAAACGTCTTTAAAATCAAATAGATGATCTGCTTTTTGTTTGTGACAAATGTAGCAGAAATAGCCACAGGAGATCATAGATACTGCCAAGGCGCTCTCAAATAGCTCTGCTCAAGTGAGATTATGGTTCAGGTTATTTTCCTTCACATGAGGAGAAATACCATTATTTTAATTTCTAAATAAAAAAACAGAAAATGTATTTTATAAATATGTTTAGATATAATTAGACACTTTCTGATGCTTATGCTTAAACCATCAAGTCAATATATTTTTGGTGTCAAAAATCTTTATGCGTGACTGTGTTTTATTTTCAGAGCAGAACTTCAGTGGGAGTTATCTCAAAGCAGACTAAGCAGAAGGAGTATCTTCTTCAGTGGCCTGTAAACCACATGTACTTGTTCAGAAATGTAAGTACTCGTGAGTGTGGGATGATAATGACGGATAATAGGATTCTATTAGCCGTTCAGTTTTTGCACGCCTAATAATTAGATGAATTGAATGACGCTAATTTAGAGAAAACGAGAGACCCATTGGTGTTAATGCAACCTGTGTTTCCAGATGCTCGTCTCTAAACAGCTAAGTGAACTACCTAATCATAGCCCACCATCTGGGAATTCCTCTTCGAGGCAGGAAAAGGAGATGGTGCCATCACAGATTTTAAAGCAGGCAGCTGATGGTACAACTTACCAAGTTAAAGGGACCATTTAGGGTGTCTCGCTAATGAATACAGTCATAAGCTTGCTTCGCACCCTGATTATTGACTTCCAGTTCATTTAGGCACTGCCGTAATGTTAATTTCAACTTTTTAGATGAAGGTAAATAAAGTCATTACCGTTTGTTCGACATTAGCATATCTCACAGGTGTAAATCTCCCAGAGTATTGAACTGAGACTGCTTCCCTGCTTCCTTCAGTCAAATCATTCAGTGCCACGCCAAGAAAGATGGGAGACGGACTAATTTATCGCAAAATTTGCACCGGAGCATAAAAAATCATGCAAATGAGCAGGGTTCTCAATTGGAAGACACAGCATTTGGGTGACATTAATCAAAGAAAAATATGCAGACAAAGGTGACAATAATCCCAATACCCCACATAAATGGCACAGCTGTGATTCTGCTCATCCTACACTTGTACAGTATGCATGGACTGCAACAAAAAAAGGCAATATATTAAATACCTCTCTACTTCTTTCTATCACACATGTGGGATAAGTAATCTAACACCTTTCATTTTAGCTCTGTAGTCCAACGACTATGCCTCGTTAAGGAAAATTTGACTAGTTTTCACACTTTATGCATGTGGTGCCTGCTAACCCCCGAACCTTGAATTATGATATTTGAATCCTTTGATCCTCTGACGTTGTCATACAGTTCTTCAACCCAAAAGTTCAGAGTCAGTTTTGAATAAGAGCAATATGATTGATATTGATATGTGCTTATGGTCACTGTATGTTGAAATCCTTATCTTTAATAGTTCCACATACAGTAGACACTAGGGGGGGCCGGGGTTGGTTGTCTCACGGGTTGGTTGTCATAGTGCTTATTACTCCAAATCTACAGGGTGCTGTGTAATAATTTGAAGATGAATGTTCCACCTGGTCAATTCATTGGGGGGGGGGCGGGGGGTCACTATCAACTCCATAAAGACCTCCCTTCCCAGTAAACACAAACACCTTTGGCCGACATATCAAAATGTGTTGGGAATATGTAGTGTGGATAGCGTTTGCACATTGGGAAGATGTCGCCGAGACATCAGAATAGAATGTTGATGCCTGGCCGACGTATAAACAATGTAGAACTGTAGAATTTAGAATGTAGGTATTCTAAATGCATCTGTGGGTCTCGCCAATTAGCAAACGATATCTTTGTTGGCTCTCTCTCTCATGCTATTTTTTTTGTTACACCCCCCCCACACGTGCAAACACAAGCATGCAAACACAAATTTACTTACAGTCAATGTCATATGTTGTTAATTCATAGAATTCAGATTTTTGTTAAGAATATCGTTCAATCAAAGAAAGGCTTGTCTATTTCTAAGACTCTGTATATGCTATATTGCTTAATTTCTAGTTATAAAAGGAATAAGCTAATAGAAAACATTGTGACAACCAAACCCATACTGCGTGACAACCAACCTTGCATACAGAGTGTGTTTTGTGGCTTATAACGCCCTGTTGGAATACGATATTAGGATTAAAAGCATCACTATTTCAACCCAAGACCTTGGTCTTTCTATTTAAGTTTAAAGAGTCTTGTAAGATATACTGGTGCTGAAAAATACACACAAGAGTAAAAAGTGTGACAGCCAACCCCGGTCCCCCCTAGATAGTCCAGCAGGAAAGTGAGATAGTCCAACCCGAATGTGAGAAGTTCCAAACATAAAAAATAGACCCATTACAGACCCATTGACTTGAATGAGGATTCCCATTCTAGCGATTGTATTTCTATGGTCTTAATAGAACATGATAATGTACAGAGGCCAGTGTCCTCTATTAGAGAGCCGTGCAGCGGCACCACCACGCTAGACTGTCTGCCCTGCTCTTCCCGGAGTTGTAGTTGGAACCCGCCTAATCCCCCCAACAGAGCCGTCAAGCCAGCCTGCAAACAGAGCTCACCATGGGCTGTCGGCGCGTAGTGGGAGCAAACCAACATCATAACAAAGGGTGTTTATGGAGAGGGAAAAAAGATGGT